>NC_137822.1:47780561-47908964 GCF_963921795.1 Nannobrachium achirus | reverse complement strand
CACTTACTAGTTAGTTACTGTACTTAAGTACAACTGTGGGGCGGCATAGCTCAGGGGTAGAGAAACCGTTATTAGAGCACGAAGGGTTCCCAGTTCGAATCCAGGCTCCCCCTGAGTTAATGTCGAAGGGTCCTTGGGCAAGACTCTGAACCCCACATTGCTCCCGGTGAGCAGGTTGGTGCCTTGCATGGTTAATTCCTCCGCCACCGGTGTATGAATGTGTGCGTGAATGGGTGAATGTAATGCACAATCTCTGTAAAGCACTTTGGATAAAAGCGCTATATAAATGCACCATTTACCATTTACAACTTTGAGCTATTTGTACTTTACTTGAGTATTTCCAATTTCCAATACTTTTACTTCTACTCCACTATATCTCGGATCCAAATATTGTATTTTACGCCACTACATTTATTTGAAAACTTTAGTTACCAGTTACTTTGTAGATTATAAAACATACATAAACCACTTTATCCCTATTTTATACCTAGGCTAGTTGAAAATAGACTCACAACGGCATTGTGAGCTTTATTTAAATTTTCATGAAACTTACCCCCCCCCCAAAAAAAAAAAAAAAAGAAAATGAAAGAAAATCAAAGAAAATGATAAGAAATTCATCATGAATTAGAGCAAATGTCTAAGAAGTTAGTGAAAACAGATGATCTACAAGCTCACAACGCGGCACGAGGCAACGTGTTGTGAGCTTGTAGATCTGCTGTTTTCACTAGTAGTTTGGGTCCTGGGCAAACTTCTAATCTCTCTTTTGGGTCACAAGCTAAAAGGTTTGGGAACCACTGGTCTAATACTGTACAGTAGGTTCTCATCTAAAATTCAAGTTAATACCGGTATATAAGTTAAACATAGTTATCAAACATAAGACATGAACAACAACATGTAGACCTTGTATGCCGGAGAGAGAGAGTGTGTGCGTGCGTGCTTGCATGCGTGCTACACTTGTAGCTCATAACTAAACCAAAACAACACCGAAACCCAAACGGAAGGTATCATATTATCTGACATGAACATGAAGGTATCATAATATCCGACAAGTTGCATGCTGTCATAAATCAGTGTAACCTTGTCTCCTTCCTCGTGCAGGAGATGTGACTGATGTCACTCTAGAATATTACCGTAATCATTCTCAGGTAAAAATATGTTGCATACTGTATGAAAGCACGATCTGTGCATCTCTCTCTCTCTCTCTCTCTCTCTCTCTCTCTCTCTGTCTCTGTGTGTGTGAAAATCATGAAAATTTGAATATTTCAAATCCTTCTATGTAATGTTGAATGTTTCTATGTCAGTGGTTCTCAAACCTTTTCATGTGAAGGACTCCCAAAATGATATGTATTTGGCCACGGACCCCCATCTCAAAATATTTAGTTCCAGGGACCACCCAGAAGCAAAATTTGAGTTGCAAATGTTTTCTTAAAAAAATACATATATTCAAAGATTTGCACACATTAGCACAACTTTTCAAAAATAGCAGATCTACAAGCTTGCAGCGCGGCACCCTGCTGGGCCTGGGTCGATCTGCCTGATGTGGGGGGGGGGGGGGGGGGGGCTAAATGTCTTGCTGAGGGAGGGCCTGTGGGGTCTCCGCTCTACACTTAAAGGAGTAGTTCACCCCCAAAATGACTTTTTTCTATTGATTACTCACACCATGGAGACTAGAGTTCAATAATATTTGTATTTTTTTTTTAAGACACAAATGTGAAAAACATAATGAAACCCCCACGGAACCCCCACTGATTCCGGATGGGGACCCAAATGGATTGGATTCGGTTCCTCATCCGGAATCAATGGGGGTAAATTTACTAAAATATTATTTTTTGTCTTGAAAATGCGACAAAAAACTAAAAAAAAATATTATTGAACTCAAGTCTCCATGCTGTGAGTTATCAATAGAAAAAAATACATTTTGGGGATGAACTACTCCTTTAAGGTGTCTTGTTGTGATTTGATACTTTAGAATTGAATTGAATTGAATTGAATTGACCAGTCGCTATATGCCCCTCCTAAAGCCGTCCTTGTCCAATGCCAAGTTAGCAACAGGTACTAACGCAGCTGAAGTCACCCGCTTTAGTAACCTGTCGCTAACGTGGCATTGGACAAGCACGGGTTTAGGAGGGGCATAGCGACCGGTCAATTGTGCTGAGCTGCATGGGTCTACTGGGGCTACAGGTGAGGGAGATGAGGATGATGAGTGGAGACAGCTGTGGAACTGGTGTGAGATTGTTATGTGGGAGTGGCCAGGAGAGAGAGAGAGAGAGAGAGAGAGAGAGAGAGAGAGAGAGAGAGAGAGAGAGAGAGAGAGAGAGAGACGGGGAACTATGGTTCATTTCAGCAGTGTTGCCAACCTAGGGGATTTGTTGCTAGATTTAGCTACTTTCCAGACCCCCCTAGAGACTTAATTTGTGAAAAGCTTCTAGAGACAAATCTAGCTACTTTTTTCTGCTGATTTGGGGACACATATTGTTTACAGGAGCCAGAGATAAAACCCTATCTTTCCTTCCTTTTCCCTCTCTCTGCCTCCATTTGCTGCTTGCCTGCTCCTCAGTGACACACAAACGCACACGCCGCATCTCTTTCTCTCTCTACTGATAATGCCCGCATTGCAAAAAAAATACAAAAACTCGAATTATTACCCTAGAAACGCGGCACGAAGCAACGTGTTGTGAGCTTGTAGATCTGCTGTTTTCACTATAGTTTGGGTCCTGGGCAAACTTCTAATTGCGACCGTAGGTCGCATTTACTACCAAAACATCCACAGGCTGTCTGTCAGTGAGTCAGTCAGTCCGTCACACTTTTGCCCTGCTCATATCTCCACAACCGTTGCCCCCATCCATGCCAAATTTTGCACACACACTCCTTGACTGCCAAACTACAACCTCCAAGGACCCCCGGAGCCCCATGGACTCCCAGGTCCCTGGGGGACCCCCAGATGTAAAAAATGACCAAATGTGCTCACACGTCACACGTCACACTTTTTCCCTGCTTATATCTCCGCACCCGTTGACCCGATCCATGCCAGATTTTACACACACACACACACACTCCTTGCCTGCCAAACTACAACCTCCAAGGACCCCCGGAGCCTGGGGGACCCCCAGATGTAAAAAATGACCAAATGTGCAAAAATGACCAAATGACCACCCCAACGGGGCTGCTCACAGGGAATTCCCGGGGACCACCGACTCCTGGTGCTCCAGAACGGATGCAAAAGTGGTGGCGCCCCCAGTGGAGGACCCCCTGCCACTGCAGCGCACATAAAATGCCGTAACTCGGGCTAGGAGCGTCCGGGAGAGCCGGGGCCGGTACCTATTCGTCCGCCAAGGCAACGCGGAGACCCCACCCCTCATTTCTCACATGGCCCTATTCTAGCGCCACCTTCAGGCCGATTTTTAAAACACATTTTTGGACACTGCTCCTACAGTTTTTGCCCTAAAATCACGAATATCACTACACAGCATGTCTACAATCATGTCATCAACATGGATCAGGAAGATTTTGGAAAAACAAATTTTTGCCCTATTTGTGGAGATAAGCCACCTACGGTCGCTTATCTCCCGATTAGGGAGTCTTACTGGTCTCTCTTTTGGGTCACAAGCTAACAAGTTTGGGAACCACTGGTCTAATACTGTACAGTAGGTTCTCATCTAAAATTCAGATAAATATATAAGTTAAACATAGTTATCAAACATAAGAGATGAACAACAACATGTAGACCTTGTGTGCCGGAGACAGAGAGAGATAGAGAGAGAGAGAGAGAGAGAGAGTGTGTGTGTGTGCCTGCGTGCTTGCATGCGTGCTACACTTGTAGCTCATAACTAAACCAAAACAAAACACCGAAACACAAACGGAAGGTATCATATTAGCTGACATGAACATGAAGGTATCATTAATATCCGACAAGCTGCTGCTGTCATAAATCAGTGTAACCTTGTCTCCTTCCTCGTGCAGGAGATGCGACTGATGTCACGTTAGAATATTACCGTAATCATTCTCAGGTAAAAATATGTTTTAATTGCATGTATGAAAGCATGAGCCGTGCATCTCTCTCTCTCTCTCTCTCTCTCTCTCTCTCTCTCTCTCTCTCTCTCTCTGTGTGTGTGTGTGTGTGTGTGTGTGTGTGTGTGTGTGTGTGTGTGTGTGTGTGTGTGTGTGTGTGTGTGTGTGTGTGTGTGTGTGTGTGTGTGTGTGTGTGTGTGTGTGTGTGTGAAAATCATGAAAATTTGAATATTTCAAATCCTTCTATGTGATGTTGAATGTTTCTATGGTTTCAGTGGTTCTCAAACCTTTTCATGTGAAGGACTCCCAAAATTATATGTATTTGGCCACGGACCCCCATCTCAAAATATTAAGTTCCAGTTACCACCCATGCAGAAGCAAAATTTGAGTTGCAAATGTTTACTTAAAAAAATACATATACTCAAAGATTTGCATACATTTGCACAACTTTTCAAAAATAGCAGATCTACAAGCTTGCAGCACAGCACTTGGGGGGGGGGGGGGGGGGGGGGGGGCTTGAGTTCAATAATATCTGTAGTTTTGTGTCGCATTCCCAAGACAAAAATGTGAAAAACATAATGGAATCCCCACGGAACCACCACTGATTCCGGATGGGGACCCAAATGGATTGGATTCGGTTCCTCATCCGGAATCAATGGGGGTAAATTTACTAAAATATATATATTTTTTTGTCGGGTTAGGCTGGTTACTGTGGCTACAGGCTGGTTACTGTGGCTACAGGCTGATTACTGTGGCTACAGGTGAGCAGCAGTCGGGGAGATGAGGATGATGAGTGGAGACAGCTGTGGAACTGGTGTGAGATTGTTATGTGGGAGTGGCCAGGAGAGAGAGAGAGAGAGAGAGAGAGAGAGAGAGAGAGAGAGAGAGAGAGAGACACGGGAACTATGGTTCATTTCAGCAGTGTTGCCAACCTAGGGGATTTGTCGCTAGATTTAGCTACTTTCCAGACCCCCCTATAGAGACTTAATTGGTGAAAAGCTTCTAGAGACAAATCTGGCTACTTTTTCTGCTGATTTGGGGACACATATTGTTTACAGGAGCCAGAGATAAAACCCTTTCTTTCCTTCCTTCTCCATCTCTCTGCATCCATTTGCTGCTTGCCTGCTCCTCAGTGACACACAAACGCACACGCCGCATCTCTTTCTCTCTCTACTGGTAATGCCGCAGTGCAAAAAAATACAAACACTCAAATTATTACCCTAGAAACGCGCACGCGCATCTGTTCACATGCATGTGCTTTTGTGTGCATGTGCGCGCAGCGTGCGTGCACCTTATCCCTAGCTACTTTTAGCTACTTCTGGGAGAGCCACTAGCTACTGGGGAGTCGGCACCTCTGCATTTCAGTGAACCGTATCATTCAGGCAGACACAGAGAGATAGACAGCTTTCTTCCACAATAAAATTCAAAAAGTGAAACTTTTCAAGTGTTTGAAATTTGTAACACAAATCTTCTCTTCTGGGCAGTCCCCTGGCACTAAACATTTTGTGATGGGGGGTCCGTGTCCATAACATATGTTCAAGGTTTTAGTGGGTAAGAGGATGACCCTGTGTAATAACCCTGCAAGCCAAATGACGTCATGATGATGTCCTCCGGTGACGTTCAGAACTCGGCCAGATCACAGCCCATATGGGGATGATCTTGACGTCATGCAGGACGTCATATGGACTATAGGATTATTGTTATCGTTTGTAATGTTAGTTGAAATATGAGCGTATAAGGTTATAGAGGGTATGCGCATGCATAAAGTGAATGGCATATTGAGTGGCAGATTGAGTGGCAAAATGATTGGCAAAGTGAGTTTAGTGTCTTTTAATGTCGTTCAATGCAAACAGATACAACTTTTCTGTGTGGATGTATGGGCTGTCAAGGCCAGAAAGTAGTTTTTTGCCACTCAGTAGGCGTTCCCCCATAACTTCCGGGTATGATGATGTCATCACGCGCATACCCTCTATATTCCGGGACATATCTGACTAGTTATGATATTTATCTGGCCTCGATCGGAACCTCTCTGATTAATCCAGGACGTCCGTTTTTTGTGGGCAGGATTTATGTTGGTTGAAATCAGGTGATATTCTAGGCCAGATCTGACTAGTCATGGTTTGACTTGATCCGGACGTCACTGATTGGTCCAGGTCCTGACCGTGCTTGCTGGGAACCAACACAACAGGAAGCAGGAAGTGGTGTCTACATTACTGGGAGCATTAAATCCTGGTGAGAAGTGAAGACTGAAGAATCACTCAAGGAACTGGAGTTTAAACACAATGGAAAAACACCCCGCACGCACACACACACAGCTAAGTGGACACAGGTGAACAGGTACAGTCAACAGGGACCGTCTACAAAACATTGTCTGAGTGGATCACATGTGTTTATCAGAGATGACTGTAATGTTGACTGCCTTATACATTTTTCAGATGTTCTGCATTCAAAAAATAGCAGATATACAAGGTCGCTGCGCGTCACTTAGTGCCACACTGCGAGCTTGAATGTCTGCTGATATATTTTCTTTTTCTTTTATTATACAAATGTTTGTCTCCTGGGGGTCCCTGCCGCTAAACATGTTCAGACGGGGGTTCTGCAGGCCAGTAATGTTTGGGAACCATCCATACAGCAGTGGTTTTCAGCCCTTTTCACATCACGGTCCATGAGTGATGCACGGGTCAAGTTTTTTTCATAGCCTGCACGGAACCTAACCCGCCCGCCAGCCCGCCCGCCCTGCAGAACGAATTATGCACATCAACGAATCCGCCGCCCCGCGGCCCACATTAAAAAAGAAAGATGATAATCATCTCCACAATAGCTCATCTTTATATAGGCCTACTGCTCTTCTAAGTACCCAGAGTCGCTTTACATAAAGGTCTACAGTAGCACAAATATTGTCATAGGCTAAATAAACAAACATGTTGTTCAAAATGGGGTTCCTTACTATTATTTAAAAGCAAAAAGACGTGTTCATTCTCTCTAAATCGGGGGCATCGTTGGAGCACGAATGGCGTTTCAGGTTTCATGCCAATCATATTTATACAGCGCCTTGCACTTCAAACAGACAGCAAAAGACGGACAATATTAAATCCTGTTGGTTATTGATTAATAATCACCAGATTGGAGAGATGGGCGACTCTAGCTCCTTTGGGAACCTCTCCCTCCAGATGAGGTTCCAGCTTATAACGAGCCCGTATGAGCTTTTCTGGGGATAGTTCGCCACGTTTTTGACCATTCTTACCTTCACCAAACATCATATCCAAAAAGTAAAGGTCCTATATACCCATCTCTCACACGTTAACTTTTTTTTAACAGCGGGGGTAATCCGAGCAATGTGTTGAAACGATACTTGTAAATCGATCGTTTTGTCGATCAGTTCCATGTTTTTGTCAGCCTGTGGCCATTTCTCGCCCGACCGCTTGGTGGCTGCAACACAGTCACGTGTGCACACATTACCGCTTCCATAATATATATATATATTTTTTTACATAGTTTTAGTTAAAATGAACCAAATACAACATTGGGGCCCATACAGGGGTCATCACCATGTTGGCGTGCGGTGGACACTGTATTATTCCATTTTGCCACTGACATAAAAAAAGTGTTCACAATAATATTACCTGAAACACATAAAGAATGACCAGAACAGGTCTGTAACTCTGAGATGTGTTCACTCTCAGAGTTAAGGGGGTCCTTGCAAATAAAACATTTGAGAACCACTATATAGCCTACTGTAGTATAGTAATAGTTGGATTTTTTTTTCATAACATTTTTATCCCACGATTTTGTAACCCATTTTTCACCCAGTGTCAATTGCAGGGGTCAGCAACCTTTTTGTAATGAAGTGCCATGTGTTTGTTTTATAGATAGTTATACATTTTAATGATGCCCGATCCAAAATTTGGATATGTTGTTGTCAGGACATTGTTATACATAGACATAATAATCATTAGATTCAATAACCCTCCTATTTCCCCGACTCCCTCCCCAGTCAAAGTTCAGAATTTTAATGAATGTAGAATTATGTGCAGGATGTAATTTGAAGCAAATTAGTTGATTTAATTTAATTGACCACATTTAAAATTATATTTGATTTTAGACTCTCTCTCCCACCTCTGCCAGTGTGCCAGTGATCACCCTCCCCTGTGCCAATGTTGGCCCTCGTGCCTAAGGTTGCCTACCCCTGCTCTGTAATCCTGGGCGCTACTCTCCCTCTGCCACAGATACATTTGTTTGTGTATGGACATATTGTTGCTGACCCCTGCATGGCCCACACCCAACCTCTTCAGTCTCCTGAGATGATGAGAGTTGTAACTGTGTCTTCCTTTCTCACCTAGTGGTCGATACACGTATATGCGTCCCATGTGAGTTTCTCAGTGAAGTCATATCACATAAAGATCTACAGAAAACATATATGCAAAACCCAGATCCTATTCTTAGAAGTGGGGGAGCGCGTCTCTCTCCCTTTCCATCACAGCATTCCATCCGTATCTCCTTCCTCATTCTCAGACTGATCATAGATTATATATTTATAGCTGCCAATTGAGAGAATCGAAAGCTATAAAAATACATTCTATTTTTAACCGGAAGCAAGTGGAGATTGTGCAGTGATGGCATCACCGGTACGATGTGATCAAATCTGTTTGGTACTCGTGATTCGTGAGAATACAAAGAGAGAAATCTGTGAGTCATAGCGTAAGCTGCAAAGAAAGAGAGCCAGTGGGCTCAAAGAGATCCAGAACAAATCAATCTAGAAGCAGTGCTCTTCCGAGCACAGGTCTCCACCAGGTCAGGAAGGTTATTGTGGCCTCCTGGTGGCGCTATTATTGGCCAATGTGAAAAAGGGAACCGTTCACTCTGATCAGCCAACACAGGGATGCTGAAAGAACCCTCGCTAAAAACCCCATGCAGGACAAAAAATCCACTCGTCCTAGTCTCTTCTCCCTCCTGGCCCCCAAACTGTGGAATAAACTCCCTGTTGCACTTATAGAACAACAGGCTCACTCCCTAGCTTCCATTAGAACTACAGACTCACTCCCTAGCTTCCATTAGAACTACAGACTCACTCCCTAGCTTCCACCATGGCTTGAAGACTCATCTCTTCAGACTCATAGCCCATAGCACTTAACGCAGGGTTCCCCAAATAGTTTTCCCCAAGGTCCGAATTATGTTTAGGGTACCAAGCCGAGGGCCACAACATTGCAGGGGGTGACGGTGGCGTTTCCACTACTCGCAGAAACGGGCAGAAACCTCGTATCTCCTGTACGTTTTTGGTAAAGCAAAGCTCTGCTTCATCATACAAGATTGTCGCACAAAACTAGTGAAAACAGCAGATGCTTGTAGATCGGCTGTTTTCACTAGTTTAGTTCATTTTTTTAGATGATAAATACAAAACGAAAGGTTTTGGACAAGGTTTCCACCCGATAACGACGATATACTAGTGTTGTTGCTGCTCTTATACCACCATTATTACTGGGGTTGGTGGGAGCCAGACAGCAGCCCGCCGCGGGCCGCAAATGGCCCGCGGGCCGCCTATTGGGGAACCCTGACTTACCGTAGCACTCGCCTAGGGTTTTCCGATTAATCGATTTTTAATCGAAATCGGGATTTTTTCCTTTGGACGATTTAAAAAATAAGAAATCGTAAAATCGATTTTCACTTTAATTAGGATAATTCTTACTCATTGGAGCCTTGCACGGGGCAAAAAGTGCACAGCCCGGTCCTCCTAAAGCAGGACGACAAGGTCCGACACCAAATTAATACTACTTTATCTCTGATGTGTAATTTCTTTGATGCACGTGCAGCGCACGTCAGACTGGGCAGGGCTCACCACATTAGATTTTGCTATTTGGCTATATACAAAATTTAAAAAATAAAACAGTAATAAAAAAAAAATCATGTCCTTGCATTTTTTTTAATAAAAACAACATAGTTGAAACAATGTATTATTCTTTTACCAAAAAATCGAAATCGGAATCGAAAATCGACTTTTCTGAGAAATAAATCGAGATTTTATTTTTAGGCCACATCGAACAACCCTACACTCGCCTACCCTCAAGGCCTATTGAACGGTACTTTCATGTGCTGTGAACGGTTAATGAAGTATTCAATCAATCAATCCTTCCATCTTGTTCCATCTCTGAGTGTGAACATCAGGTGTAGTTCATAGCTCGGGGGCGTCCATGCACTCATTGTAGGTTGATCAGGTGCTTCTGTGGAATCCCTGCTTGTCTTGATGGGTTGGATGGATAGACATACAACTGTCAGGTGCACTGACATATTAACCCATTTAGGATTGGACTGAGGGGATTCTGAAAACACCTTCCAAAGGTCTTTGCACACTGCTGCGTTTTTCGGGCCGAATATGAGAGTGAATTTCGGAGTGCGTGAATAAAAAAAATCAACCTCACGTTATGTCAATCAAGTTTGCACACTGCCGCCCGTTTCGTATTTATTTTCGGACCAGGGTTGATTTTTTCCGATTTTCGCAGCTGTTGCACTGAGTGCCTTGCTCTCTCTCTCTTCTCTCTCTCTCCCTGGCCTACGGCTTTCGGATTTCCAAAACGCAACGAAAACATGCAGTGCAGTGTGCAACCACCTTAATTCCTGACCTAGTTTTTCTGTTAAAAAAAGGAGGTCAGATGGAAACCTTGTATGTCCAAAACTGTTAGTTTGTATTCATCATTTAAAAAAATATATTTAAAAAAGTGAAAATAGCCGATCTACAAGCACACAATGCCTCGAACCGCGAGGCGTTGTGTGCTTGTGGATCTGCTATTTTCGCTGCGACAGTCTTGTAAGATGAAGCAGGGCTTTACTTTATGGAAAAAGGTGCGCATTTGAAACTTGGAGATATCTCTGCCCGACAGTGACGATATGCTGCTAGAAACAATAAACAAACCAACATACAGTTTAAGTGTATAGAGGGTATCTGCACATTTCTAAAGTGACAATTTAAGGACTTTTTAACACCTCTAAAGTGACAACTTAAACATTGACCAAATTGTCAAATATTAGGCGTTGTGAGCATGTAGATCGGCTATTTTCACAATAGAACCGTGTAATACAAAATGTAATGCCACAGCTCTTAGTGCTTGTCAGGGTGGGGGGTCCCCAGTTAAAATATGATTATTTTGGGGGTCGCGGCCTGAAAAGGTTGAGAACCACTGGTTACTAATTGATAGAACAGAAGTCATTTCTTTTGTCAGGTTTTTGGTAGAACCAGTAGTGACTGCAGGGGCGACACAAGGGGTAGGAAAGTGGGACTGAGTTACTGGGGCCCAAGGTGGTGGAGGGGCCTTAATAACTTTATCTATTGAAAAATAGCAGATAGACAAGCTCACAGCGCGGCACTTAGCTTGTAGATCTTTGAAAGATTTTTGAAAAGTTGTGAAAATCTTTGAATATATGTATTTTTTAAGCGAACATTTCTGACTCAAATTTTGCTTCTGGGGGTCCCTGGAACAAAATATTTTGAGATCGGGGTCCGTGGCCAAATACATATCATCTTGGGGGTCCTTGACATATGTTTCTTGCACACATTTTCACAATTTTTCAAAAATAGCAAATATACAAGCTCGCAGCGCGGCACTCTGTGCCGCCCTGTGAGCTTGTATATCTGCTATTTTTCAATAGTTAACATTCATGGGGGGCCCGCAGTGAATCCTTGTACCCAGGGCCCAGAATTTGGTGTGACGCCCCTGAGTGACTGGTCAGCTGACCTCAGAGCCATGCAGGGTCGTGCAGAGAATGTTGCAGAGGCAGGGGCTGACATTTCTAAAAAGGGCCTTTTGGTGAAAATATCGAAAATAGCAGACCTCCAAGCTCACAACGTGACACGCTGCGACACGTTGTGAACTTGGATGTCGGCTATTTTCGGAGCTTGATACCACACTGAACTAAGCGTAATCACGTCAATACTGCAGATGTGGCGTAGCGGCATGCCTTCAGGTATGGCATGGAAAGAGGGGTATTTGCATTTCTTTCACCATAGTAAAAACTGAATCCATGGTCTGGAGAGGGCATTTTTACAGACGGATAAAAGGGCAGGGGCTCAAGCCCCCTTTGATGTCTATGTGTGCACGTGTAGCGGAGTGACTCACAGCCTCAGCCTGATGGCCTCAAACGTCTAGTATCTCCCTCTGTCCATAGGGATATCCCTTTGGATCAATGGTTAAGATATTGGACTTCAAGGTGGTAGCCCCGGGTTCGAATCCGGGCGTCACACACGTGCATGCTCAGAGCTCTATAGGCGCTTTATAGAAGTTCAGCCCATTGTAAGATATAATGGAAAAAATCACACTTATTGACCAATGACAGTCCGGACAGACACGGGACAAACAGAGAAAATAGTTAGTTACCTAC
This sequence comes from Nannobrachium achirus, assembly GCF_963921795.1. Lineage (NCBI taxonomy): Eukaryota > Metazoa > Chordata > Actinopteri > Myctophiformes > Myctophidae > Nannobrachium > Nannobrachium achirus. The sequence goes on along the minus strand of NC_137822.1, from coordinate 47,896,589 downwards.
TTTCTCCTGAGAGGGAAAGTCAGTATTTGCACCCGATCCCCAAGTTATCATCCCATAGATTGGGCTCTAATCAGCACACTATCATCCCATACAATTGGGCCAGTTCGGCCCATCTACCCTACAAGTTGGGGCTATTTGTATTTTCAGCCCAACCCAGCTGATTCGCTGCCCACAAGGAGCGCGTGAGCAATTAGGGGTGAAGAGTCTTGCTCAGGGACACACATCCACATTGCTACCCTGGCCTGCAGAATGGAACCAGGGACAACCAGAGGCTCCGGTTCCCCAGGTGGCAGGGCCGGATCTAGCCTTTAGCACTAGGTGGGGCAGGAAGAAATGATAGGGGAGTCACCTCCAGCCCATGCCGTGAAGCGAAAAAATGGGGGGACAAACCCCCTAAAACACCCGAAATGCATAGAAAACTAAGCATTTTGGCACACTTATACCTATAACACGCAATACAAACAACAGGTCTTACACCTATCTATCACCTCTCTCTCTAATATCGTATCAGTTTATCTATCCAACTACCTAGTCGTAGCATAACATTTCAAATAGTTTAATATTTTTGAAATTTTACATTTTTGCATGCCATCATGTTTGGTGGGGCAGACAGGGCATTTAGGGGGGCATTGCCCCCCCTTGCCTATGCCTAGATCCGGCCCTGCCAGGTGGGCTCCCTAACCATTCAAAGCCAGACGTGGGAGCGCTTAGTACCACTCATAAATCAGTAGAAGCGATACAAATCTGTTCTATATTTAACCCGGGAGCCCAGACGAGTGGAGCCGTGCCAAAACCTGCGTCGCTCTTGTGTGCTGACATTTCTCTGTGATCCATCCAGGCATATAAAATAGCTTAAATGGGAATTAGCCATAGATATGAGGAAGAGAAACAAAGGGGGGGGGGGGGGGGGGGGGGGGAGGGGGGGGGGTGGAACTAAAAACAAAGTCGATTACAAGGAAACGACATTTGGCACAAAAGAAATGAACGGAGAGGAAAGGAAAAAAGAAAAAAAAATCCCCTCCCGTCGCAGGCCGCGATGAAGTGATGACACAGACAGTAGAAACACGAGGAAGTGAACGACTTGTTATGATGGAGGTGACATCACAACCAGGAAACAAATACATTCTGGCAAGAAAATCCACCCCCTCCACCCCCTTTATCCCCCCCCCCCCCCCCCCCCCCCCCCCCTCTCTCTCTCTCTCTCTCTCTCTCTGTCTCTCTCTCTCTCTCTCTCTCTCTCTCTCTCTCTCTCTCTCTGGGAGGGCGTTCATGTTCTCATTGCAGGTTGATTAAGTCAGGCTTGCGTGGAATCCTTGCTTTTCGTGCTGGGTTGGACTGACAGCTGTCTGTCACGTGCAGTGACATGCCGTAGTTAACAGCAGGCCCAGGTTGGGGCTGTTTATAGGACAGTAATGGAGAAAGTACTCACATTGTTACTTAAAGGGGAGAACCACCCATTTTCAATATTGAACTATGTCATTTTTTTTAATGTTATCCCACGATTTTGTAACCCATTTTTTCACCCAGCGCCAATTGCTTAAACTGTAATCCTGGTTTCTGCTCTCCCTCTGCCGTGCCTGGGGAGCCCCGGCTGGCCAGGGGGAGGCGGTATAGAAACCAGCATGTTTTTGTGAGGGTATCTACCCCAGGAGACACAGGGAGAACATGCAAACTCCACACAGAAAGGCCCTTTTGCCAACCACACCTAGGGTGTAGGCGCTGATGACGTGGAGGGGAGAACACGCCCCCAGCGCCCACAGCGTCCCCCAGCGTCCCCCAGCGGGAATCGAACCCAGGACCTTCTAGCTGTGAGGGGACAGCACTACCGACTGCACCACCGTGCAGTGAACTGTCATCAAACCCCAACTTTTTTTTCTTATTTCCACATAACAACTCAAAGGTATATTAATGACATAGTTCAATGTTGAAAATGGGTGTTTCTCCCCTTTAAGTAAAAATATCAATGGCTATTACTGCCATGCAGAAATACTCTGTTACAAGTAAAAGTTCAGAATGTACCTGAGGAAAAGTACAAAAAGTATTGCTATCAAAATGTACTTTGAAGTTTTCAAGTGTATACAAATCTTTTGAAAATGGCAGATCTACAAGCTGACAATGCATCGCATTGTGACGATTGGAAATACTCAAGTAAAGTACAAAAACAAAATCAAAAATCAAAATTGTACATAGCAGTGGTGTCAGTTCAGAAAAAGCTAAGGTATGGCAACATGACTGGTGACACCAGTCATGTTGCCATACCTTAACAACAGGCATGATACATTTATTTTAAGAAGTACATTAAATGTTTTCCCTCGTTTCTACGGTTTTTTGGGCTGGATATGGCAGCCTGGAACGGTTGTTCAAGTGCAGCTAAACTTGCACCTGTACCATTTTGTCAAGATGGGGAGAATATAATTATAATACTACCTTGTTAAAGTGACCATTTTGTTACATTTTGCATTTGTAGTTATTTTACTGTAATTTAGCAACATAATAACCAGCACAGATAGACAAAGAGACATTCATGGATTTATATTTAAAAGTAACTTTTATTTTCCCCCCTGGACCCAGGGTATGGCAGCTGCACACCCCTGCCATACCCAATTGACGCCCCTGGTACATAGGTTACTTAACACCAGTGGTTTAGGACTGTACCTACCTGACAGTGATCAGGTGAATATGTTGATGTCACATCTCTTGCATGAGGAGACAATTACATTGATTTATGACAGAAGCAGCATGTCAGCTATGATACCTTCATGTCAGATATTATGATACCTTCCGCTTGGGTTCATGTTTTGGTTTAGTTATGAGCTACAAGTGTAGTGCCATGGGAAAGTTAAGTTGCACGTGCGTTCACACGCGTGCACGCAAACTAACATCAAAGAAGGGATGGGACGATATGAAAATGTCGATTACGATTATTGTGACAAAAGAAATCGCGGTTTATGATATCACGATAATCAAAATCCATTATGCGTTGTGAGCTTGCAGATCGGCTATTTTTTGGCACCGACATTTGATAGAGAGTGAAAAAAAGACTATCAAGTACGTTAACAACCTTTTACCAATTCTAGAGGGTTTAAGTGGTAAGCAGCTCGGCAAATAAAAGGTGAATTGATCCCAGTGCATGACGGAGGACGATATCACGACACATTAAATCTCCAAGATACGATTACTGTGAGTGTTTTTTATCACGATAAACGATAATATCGCTTATCGTCCCATCCCTCCATCAAAGATGCTTTGCTTCTGTAGCAGAATCTGCAAAAGCTACTTAAAGGTGTTGCAAGTTCCTACATATTTTCTTTCTTTCTTTTGTTTCCCTTATTTTCTTCAAGCAGAGCCAGTGAATGCATTTTATTTCCTTTTGTGTAATGTTGTGTAATGTCCTGGCATCAGATTACTCTATGCTTCCATTCCTTGTTCCAAGGAACCCGTGATGTAGAGTTAGGGTGCCCAGATGCCCACACACCAAAATACCTATGAGAGTGGAATCTGCCAATGCATTTCAATGAGAATGGAGTGTTTTTTGCAGAAATCCTCTACTGGCAAAAAAAAACGCTCCATTCTCATTGAAATGCATTGGCGGATTCCACTCTAGGTATTTTGGTGTGAGGGCACCCTTAAGTAAATTAAAGTAAGTAAAGTACGATTTTGAGGTATTTCTTTTGACTTTACTGGAGTATTTACAATTTTCAGTTCTTTTAGATCGGCTGTACTTTACAAAAGATTTTCATACATTTCATATTTGAAAAGTTGTGAGTACTTTCTACTTTTGGCACTTTTTTTATAACAATTTACCTTTCACCAATTTACCTTTCATCTTTAGTGTTTTTACTCAAGTCAAGTTTGAATTACGGACTTGTACTTTTTCTATGCACAGCAGTATTGATACTTTTACTAAGAAATGTTTCCACCACTCCAAGGAACAAGGAAGTTAAAGGGCAGGCCATGGTGGCATCATGAGACCATGCCCACATGCAGGTGGTATCATGGAGGCAGGAATCCATGCCCACATCCGTCCCAGCTGGCATCATCATCACAGTGGCATTAAGACCTGCCCACTTCTCAGGTACAGTAGAATCATCACGATGGCATTAAGACCTGCCCATACAATCATCATCCTGGTGTCTGTATGTCCGGCCCACATCCATCCCCGCTGACATCATCATAGTGGCATAGGACCTGCCCATTTAATCATCCTAGTGTCTGTATGTCCTGCCCACATCCCAGCTAGGCATCATCATAGTGGCATAGGACCTGCCCACATGCATGCAGTGGTGTTTAGTAACTAAGTACATTTACTTAAGTGCTGTACTTAAGTCACCTAATAGGCTATTTGAGAATAGCCCATCTGCTATTCTCAAACATTTTTGTACTTTTACTTTTGGTACTTTAAGTATTGTTTGATGCCAATACTTTCGTACTTTTACTCAATTTGAATTCTGGAATTTATATTGCAGTATTGATACTTTTACTTAAGTACTTTTCCCACCAGTGATCATCCTGGTGTCTATATGTCCTGCCCAGTTATGGGGAAATTACTTTGAAAGCGTAACTTGTACAGTTACAAGTAACTCACCATGGCAGTAACTTGATCAAGTTAAAGTTATACCCCTGGAGAAATGTAACTTATAAAGTTTCAAGTTACACAAAAAAAAGTCCCTTGAGTAACTTGAGTTACTTTTTTTCAGTGTTAAATTGAGAATGTACATTTGGTGTACACATGAAACAAAATATAATATCCTACAACAAAAGTCATATGCCAGCAGAAATATGCCTCTCAACTGAGTTTTATATTGTATTTCTTATATTTTCTTTAGTAAACATCTGTGTTCCTAAAAAAAAGTAAAAGAAAACATCTTGTAACTTGTAACTTGAGCCAAAAATTAACCAAAAAGTATCTTAGTTACTTGACGAGTTACAGAAATATAAATGTAACTCAGTTACCAGCAAGTTACAGCAAAATGTAACTTAGTTATGTAACTCAGTTACATGTAACTTTAACTTCCCCAACACTGGTCCTGCCCCCAGGTAGACTCATCATGTTGGCAGTAAGGCCTGCCCACCTCCCTGTCAGTATAAAGCCTGCTGCTTTGCCTCCCAGTTCCTCATCTCTCCAGCTGTGAGACATGATGCACATGTCTCCTCCTCTTCCTCCTCTCCGAGCCATGGACCCCTGCAGCAGCAGCAGGATGATGAAGATGCTCTGGCTCAGCCTGTCCACCATCGCACTGCTGGCTGCACCTCACAGCGGTACGTATACGGCACCACTGCTACTATTATGTGGTCCATTATTCACTTTATAGGACCTGGAACACCTTTTAACCCATTATTTTATACTTTGGCTATGAAGATTTTCGTTTTTTTCTTTGAAAATGTGCGAAGGTTTTTGAATATCTTCATTTTTTTGTAACTCGAATCTTTGCTTCTGGGGGGACGGTGGGGTGACAAAAAATCCTTATAAGATAAGTTTGTTTCGTCTTTCGCTATAACTTTTTTTTTTTTTTTCAAGATTTTTTTTAAGATTTTCTTTTTTTAAAGATTTTTGAAATCTCATGATCTTTGAAAAATCATGAAAATGTGGTAAAAGCTTTGAATATATATCTTTTTTTTTTTAAAGCAAACTTTTGTAACTCAAATCTGTGCTTCTGGGGGGACAGTGGGGTGAAAATCCTTATCATGCTTGTTTTTTCGCTTGCAAATATTGGTAGCTGTGGGTAGTTGATTTATTTGAGGATTGCTTCTATAGGGTCAGTTATTTGGGCTTTGCTGTCTGACGTTGTTGCTTTAACCAGTGGTTCTCAAACATTTTCATGTCAAGGACCCCCAAATTAATGTAGTTGTCCACGGACACCCATCTGAGAATATTTGTGCCCCGTACGTTATCCCTCTTACAAGATTGTGTATTTAAAATGTCCCTGAAAATATTTGTTTTATTTATTTTTTGAAAATGGCAAATCTAAAAGCAAGAATCAAATCTTTTTTTACAGCTATTTTCAAATAGCCTATGGATATACTAGTAAAACGTTTGATGATAGAACAGAATATTAACTTTTTTCTCTTGCAAAATTTGGCAGCGCTGTTATTGAGCGTTTATTGTGATGTGAAATATGATTAATGGATGCTTGAGTGGATGTGGCATCGGAGCAGAAAAATACATGGTCAAGGTCAGGATGCAAAATTATTCCCAACCCCAGTGAAATCAGACGTGATGCAAAATTTAAGCTGGAAAATGGGTTCTCTCTGACTGGGAGAAACGTTTCGGTTTATTCCACCTGAAAATGCATTTCCAGGTGTCCTTGTTTGTTCTTGTCCTTGATTATACATTAACGTAATTAAATGTATAGCCTATAACATTTTTAGTTCTTTTTATTCAATTTATGTATAAAAATCTTCCCCAAACAAATTATACATAAATCCAAAAATAATCAGAAAAAAGAAAATCATGTCAGTTTTAGAATAGATTTTAAGATCCTTTATACTGGATTTTAAGTCATTAATTGGGAATGCACCGACCTACTTGTCAGCATGTGCCCGACAGACAGGGCCCCTATCGATCTTCTACTGTAGGTCTGGATTGACTGATAAATTGACTGATCGATTAGCTGCAAAGGTGAGAGGGTGCGTATCATGCATCGTATGGCAATTATATGGCTATTTGAGATTGCTGGCTTTTCTCAAGGAAGGAGGAAGATTTATTCTAGCTAAAGCATTTTGTTTAATTTGGCGAGGCGGCTTGGATAGTTGTGGCTTCCATGAAAGGTTACCAGGTATTCATTTGGCGAGGAGGCTTGGATAGCTGTGGCTTCCATGAAAGGTTACCAGGTATTCTCCGTTGATGAGAAAGCCAAAGGTATGCCCAGGCAGGTGCACACATAGACATCAAAGGGGGCTTGAGCCCCTGCCCTTTTACACGTCTGTAAAAAGTGCCCTCTCTCCAGACCATGAATGCAGTTTTTACTACGGTGAAAGAAAAGCCAATGCCCCTCTTCTCCATGCCATACCTGAAGGCAGCATTCAAGAGAATTGCCATGTCCAAACTCTTTCTACTGTGGTATCAAGTATTGAAAATAGCAGAGGTCTGCTAATTTCAATATTTTCACCAAAAGGCCCTTTTAGAAATGTCAGCCCTTGCCCCTGTAACATTCTCTGCACGTCCCTGGGTATGCCATTGGCACAATGGAAAAGAACACACACACACACACACACACACACACACACACACACACACACACACACACACACACACACACACACACACACACACACACACACACATCACACGCTGTTCACGCCCATGTGTTATGATTTATTGGCGATTAAATGAAAACCACACGTTGACTGATGAACAGGGAAATGTCAACTCTGGTATGCTAATGATGACAAGGAAATACTCTGAAGAGTCTGAACAGAAATAAACACAGTGATGAGAGATAGACGGCTACACCCGTATTTTAATTGAATGCTGCATGTGTCACAACACAATTATGCAATATGAGGCAGTGGTTCTCAACCCGTGGTCCGGGGACCGCCAGTGGTCCTTGAGGGCAAGGACCCCTTAGTTGAGAGAGAGATGAAGCAGGGACTCCCCACAACCTGTTCGTAGATTCCATATGGTTTCATCGTTTGACAACACAATCATCAGTGTATGTTGGATTCATGATTTCAGATATTTAACCACTTGATAAACTTGACCTTTCACTCTGTACTTAGTCTGCTCTTTTTCCCTTTTTAGCCGAAAATAGCCGATCTAAGCTCACAACGCCTCGCAGCGCGACGCGTTGTGAGCTTGTAGATCTGCTATTTTTGGCTAAAGTTATCAGAATATGGAAACTATAGGGTTCAAGTGGTTAATATAAAAAAGGAGACAAAAAACTTTCTATCACTCAAAGATTTGGAGGACCCCCTGTACTAGCTCTGAGGACCCCCTAGGGGTCCCGGACCCCCTGTTGAAGACCCCTGCTTTAGGGTGTTCCGGTTGGTCCCCAATTTATTTTTTATATATATATTTTTTTTTTAGCTTGGAGGTCGGAGGGTGATTGCGGACCCCCACCCAGGCCTGTGGATCAAGGAGTTTCGTGTTGATTATGATTGTGGAGCGTTATGATCATTGTTGTTATTTATTGTCATTATTGGACACTTTGATACACTTTCTCTCAGCTGACGAGCCATCAGTGTTTTGTTCTTTTCCTGCACTGTTTTCTCACGGTGGTTCGTTATTAACAGTCATTGTCCTGTGATCTCTCTCTACAGAAGCCATGACATCGTCCGTGGTGTTCTTCCCTTCCATGTCCATGATGTCAGACCTAGCAGGTGAGACACTGGAGATACTCCTAATCCCATGTGATTATGTATTGTCCTTAAAATCGAAATTCCATCCTACCATGTGGGCAACATGCAACAGAAATCACAAGTGTAAATGTTACCTTGCATTTAATAAAAAATTACTAAGCATCCAGTGAAGCTTGGCCAATGACCAGGGCTGTAGTGGGGGGGGGGGGGGGGGGATTGTCCCTCGTGGGCCGCGAACCACCATTTGGGCCGCCATGAGATTCCACAGGAAAAAAGGAGGAAAGAAAGCGGAAATATATGTCCGGCACTAGTTTGACCCCTCACATGCTACTTAAAGCAGATTAATTTTTGCTTTTTGTCCCCTGTAACGTAAAGTTAATGGGACACCGACTCTAGCGGCTGATAACATCAATTAAGCTGGGTCTCAGAAAGGGTTATCATACCAAAATGTACAAAATGTACGAAGTCAAAAATGTAAAAAACGTACGGTCATCTTGGGTGGTACCAATTTGTGAAGATATCAGAATTGGCCCCTGGCCTATTAGCGCTTCGCCTCACAGCTAGAAGGTCCTGGGTTCGATTCCTGCCGGAGGACGCTGCGGGCGCTGGGGGGCGTGTTCCTCCCTCCGCATCATTAGCACCCACACCCTAGGTGGGGTTGGCGATAGGGCCTTTCTGTGTAGAGTTTGCATGTTCTCCCCGTGTCTCCTAGGGTAGATGCCATCACAAAAACATGCAGTAGTCCTACATGCGGAAACCAGGACTACAGGTTAGGTAGTTGGCACTGGGTGAGAAAATGGGAAAATGGGTAAAAAATGAAATGTCTCTATACAATTGCAATAACGACACCAACCTGTCTGTTGTGTTCTGGCGCCCCCTACAGACGTGAACCCGGTGCACCTGGACCGTGTGTGCAGCACGTGGGGAAACTTCCACTACAAGACGTTCGACGGCCAGGTGTTCCAGCTGCCCTCCACCTGCAACCACCTGCTGACAGCGCCCTGCGGCGCCACCTACAGGGACTTCAACGTGCAGGCGCGCCGCGGCGTGGCCGCCGACGGCTCGCCCGTCGTCACCGCCGTGGTCATGAAGCTGGAGGGCACCGTGGTGGAGCTGGCCAACGGCTCCGTGGCGGTCAACGGAAAGACGTGAGTTACTGTATACTCTGTGTGGTGGTCAATAGAAAGACGTGAGTTACTGTATACTCTGTGTGGTGGTCAATAGAAAGACGTGAGTTACTGTATACTCTGTGTGGTGGTCAATAGAAAGACGTGAGTTACTGTATACTCTGTGTGGTGGTCAATAGAAAGACGTGAGTTACTGTATACTCTGTGTGGTGGTCAATAGAAAGACGTGAGTTACTGTATACTCTGTGTGGTGGTCAATAGAAAGACGTGAGTTACTGTATACTCTGTGTGGTGGTCAATAGAAAGACGTGAGTTACTGTATACTCTGTGTGGTGGTCAATAGAAAGACGTGAGTTACTGTTTACTCTGTGTGGTGGTCAATAGAAAGACGTTAGTTACTGTTTACTCTGTGGTGGTCAATAGAAAGACGTGAGTTACTGTTTACTCTGTGGTGGTCAATAGAAAGACGTGAGTTACTGTATACTCTCTGGCCAGGTGTTCGTTATGTGAAAGTCCTATGATGTCTATGACATCTGACATACAATCCCTTTCATGCCCATACATGGAGATCCCTGTCTGTAAAAGTAGCCGCACACTGATATGGGCTGTCTATCACGACCAGTGTTAATTGGTGATTCAGTGTTTGGGGGGACACGGTTTTTAGCTCACAACGTTTCCCAGAAATAGCCGATCTACAAGCTCACAACGCGTTGCATCGGGGCGCGTTGTGAGCTTGTAGATCTGCTATTTCCCCTTTTTTTTACTTAAAAATATATATATATGAACATTTTTAACATGGAAACGATTATGAAAAATAATCGCGATTATGTCAAATAATTGCGATTAGACGATTATGTAATAATTGTGACAGCCCTAACTACGCTATATATAATGCACTGGTTCCCAAACAGCGGGTCGGGACCCATCTTTGGGTCGCGGACCAATTTCTATCGGTCTGAGTAAATCTACTTTTTTTCATGTCACAAAAAAATGGAACCACTGCTATAATGCATTATAAACATACTTATAATGCATTTTACAATCTGCTTATAGCACTGTTTAAGTATAGTTCTATGCACTCATAAATACTCATAATGATCTATAACCAGTGGTGAAAGTGAGCCGGAACGGCCGGAACCCCCGTTCCGTTAAAACATTTGGGGCCGGAACGGAGTTCCGTTAAGAAAAGGAGAAGCCAGCTGTCAAAATCCCATGTTAAACCTGCCACAAACGCATGTCCAGGAAGAAAACAATAGCCTATACTAAAGTCAGATTAACATACAGTAGGCTACACAAGTGTTACTAGTTAGACTATGTTTTCTGATAAAGTGCTTCTAAATTATTCCCGTGGGTTTGTGTAGGTCAGCGTAATCGATTCTGTTTGTTTCAGTGTTTGACACGGAGCGGGTAGAGTAGAGGTGGGACGTTCGTGAACGAATCGAGTCGTTTGAACGACTCTTTGAAATGAACGATAGGATTCGGTTCACAGTTCCTTCGAATGAGCCAGTCTTTTGAACGGCTCTTTGAAAGGAACGGATCCCAGAGATCCGGCTCACTTCAAAGAGCCATAAATCCCATCTCTAGGAGAGACTCGTCGTGTCTGTGGCACTGTGCCTTTCATGGTGCCTGCATGCGATGCAGCCTAGACTTAAATACTTAAAACCTGTACTTAAATACAGTACTTTAGTAAATGTACTTAGTTACTTTAGATAACTGGTTATAATAATATTAATAATAATATATTATATTATCTGGAATTTATATAGAGCTTTCAAACATGCTTTACATGTGTGTGGGGGCCTGGGGAGACAACAAATAAGAGAGCAGGATATGGTGACTTGACTAGGATAGAATAATGTTGCTCTATCAGCATTTCTTCCTTTGTTGATGCTGCTACTGTATGTGTTTATGTGGATATTCTAAACAAAATGTTGTTGTACAGTGACCATAAACATCTTATCTTATCTTAGGTGATTCTGCTAGCCCTACTGCTTACCCTGTATGGAACAATGAACAATATGAAGAGGCTTATTATAGATATTTCCTTTAGGATTTCAATCATGTTTCATGTTACAGTAAGTGTAATGCCGTTGCCTAATTCAGGTGTAGGACCTGTAGTGTTTTTATTGTGTGTATAACTATGCCAAAATGCAGTTTTCTATGCATTTCAGGGGTTTTGGGGGGTTAGAGCCTCCCAATTTTTTTCCGGCCGCGCAGCTTCGCCGCGCGGCCAATTTTGGGACAGTTCCGGCAAGAATTTCAAACCACTTTCACCACTGTCTATAACATGAGTGGCCTAAAGGTTAGAGGGGCCCGCTTGTTAGCGGAAGGTTCACGGTTTGATTCCAACGACGGGTTTGTAACCTTGTAGATCTGCTATTTGCAAAGACATCTAATGCGGAGCGAAAAGAAAGAAGACACTGGCATAGAGCCCTCCTGAGGCACTCCACTCTCTACCATAATAGGGCTTAAGTGCTTAAACATTCTTGACGAATGCCTTCTGGATTACAGAGAGAGCAATTACATTTTCTTTGTCATAAAACAAAGTAAAACAAAGTGATTGGGATTAGGAGTGTAGTGTAATTAGATGGCTAATATTTCAGAACAAATTGGCACAGCATGCTGTTTAGTAGGGGTGTAACGATATAGTAACTGAATAAAAAAAAACGATTTTAATTTGCAATGATCTAAGCAAAATATCGTACCGTTTTGGCTTTGTATGGTAATCGTTTTCAAATGCGGTAATCGGCATCGAATCGTTTTGCAATGCAAATTATTGATTGTATGAAAACTAAGTTTATGTGCTTTGTATTTGGCACTTTTGAGAGGGAACATTAAAAAGAAGCGTCTAATTACCTTTCCATTCCATATACTGTAGCTACTCTTGGTCTATGATAAACACAGACAGACAGACACCGATAATGACGTCACAGTTTGAGGGGAGAAGGGGACGTGAGGACAACGAGGAAGGAAGACACGCACGTCGTGATGGTGGAGATTGGGACGACAAGGAAATACATTTCAAAAAAAGAAATCCCCCCCCCCCCCCCCCCCCCTTCTCTATCTCCTTCCATCATTTCCTTTCTTAACAGAAGAATTAGCATTCAACTATGATGGTGGCAGTGGCGTCAGTTCAGAAAAAGCTAAGGTATGGCAACATGACTGGTGTCTTGCACGCGTGCCTTTGTGTGCGTGCAAGACACCAGTCCTGTTGCCATACCTTAGCAACAGGCATGATACATTAATTTTAAGAAGTACATTTTATTTTTCCCCCCCATTTCTACGGTTTCTTGGGCTGGATATGGCTGCCTGGAACGGTTGTTCAAGTGCAGCTAAACTTGGCATATTTGTAAATGTGCCACAATTAACAATAATGCATTGCACCTGTGCAGCTGACCTGCGGAACCTGGGAATATACCATTCTCTCAAGATGGGGAGAATACAAGTGTGGAGAATATAATTATAATACCTTGTTAAAAGTGAACATTTTGCATTTGTAGTTATTTTACAACATAATAACCAGCAGAGATAGACAAAGAGACATTCATGGATTTATATTTAAAAGTTACTTTTATTTTCCCCCCTGGACCCAGCAGGGTATGGCAGCTGCATACCCCTTTAGAAGAAGAGGATACCAGCACTCACGGAATTGACATTTAGGGCACTTTTATTAAAGTGTATCAGTTGGCATGGCACGCCACAGAGCAAACAAACAATCAGCGAACGTTTCGGCGTTAAGCCTTCATCAGTGTTGTATACAGAAGTCACCGGAAGTGTCATTTTATAGTGTCCGCAGGAAAGACAACTTCCCATGTCTGTGTGGGCGTTCTTAACTTCAGACCAACTTATACCACAAGTGCAGTCGAAATGCAGACTCATATAGCTCAAAATTAATTATACACATTTATACAATTAAATACAATTTCCTAGAATATCAGAGTTCTTTGTAGTTTGTATATAGGGGTACATTTCAAAAACAAACAAAAGACAAGAATAAAGTTCTATACCGGCCACACTGAGGCACATCTGGCTGAGTCCTTATTAAAGGAGGGATAGAAATAGAGACTTAGCTAGACAAGAAGTAAAAAAGTAGAAAAGACAAAAAACATTTTGTACTGCTGCTGCTGGGGAACAAACAAGAAGAATTCATTCTACATTATATTATATAAGCCTAAATAACAGAATAGATGGCTAGTCTATCATCTTGAAAGAAATTCAATTTAATTTACAATTTACATCCACCCCTCTCTTAAAAAGGTAGTCATTCACGCTACACTTCAAAGACAATGGGACAAACAAGCCTAGAACTAAATACCAGTTCAGAGTCTCGTCAAAATACATCTTAATGGAAAAACTCATCATAGCTTACTTAGAAAACACTCATATACGGTCCATCTCAAGAAACAAGAAATACAAGAAAATACATTTAAAGGTTTATAATAGGCTACTGGTGTCTTTTTTGCGATATAGTTCTTTGTTAAGTCTCATAGAGCCAAAAGGCTTAGATATTCGAGAGTTCCTTCTTTTTTCTTCATTATAAAGTGTAAAAGCCATCACCAGACCAGACCTGGAGGGTTTCATTGAAGTCAACCCAAGTACCTTACACAGCCAAAAAACAAGCTGCATACCCCTGCCATACCCAATTGACGCCCCTGGATGGTGGAGGTAGCATGACAGCAGTGCTGTAAAGTAACAAAGTACATTAGGTTCATTGTCGAGGTGTCTGTACTTTACTTGAGTATTTCTAATACTCTTACTTCTACTCCACTACATCTCGGAACCAAATGCTGTACTTTTACTCCACTGCATTTATTTGAACTCTTTAGTTACTAGTTACTTTGCAGATGTAAATTATAATATCATCAAACATACATACCGGTAAACCACTTTAGCCCTGTTGTATACCTAGGCTACTTGAAAATAGCCGATCTACAAGCTCACAACAACGCATTGTGAGCTTGTAGATCTGCTATTTTCAAACATGTACTTTTCATACTTTCATACTTTTACTCAAGTGCATTTTGAATTCCTTTAACAAGAGTATTTCTATATTGTCTATATTGCAGTATATTGATACTTTTACTTAAGTAAAAGAAATGTGAGTACTTTTTACACCTTGCATGACAGAGGATATAAATACCCCCCCCCCCCCCCCTCTCTCTCTCTCTCTCTCTCTCTCTCTCTCTCTCTCTCTCTCTCTCTCTCTCTCTCTTTCTCGTGTGAACGTGACATTTATTGTAGCTCGAGGCGTTCCTGCTCTTCATTGCATGTTTATAAAGTCACGCCGTCGCAGAAATCTTGCTTGTCTTGCTGGGTTGGATGGATATAGAGCAGTGGTTCTCAAACTGTGGGCCGGGACACCCAGACGGGTCCCCACACATATATTAGTTTGTGGTCCCATGCAGATGATTAGCTTAAAGGAGTAGTTCACCCAAAACATTACTCATGTTCTATCAATCTATCAATTATTCTATCAAACTCCCCACGTAGCCTTTCATTCATCGAGGTTTCTTTCTTGCTTGTAGATCTGCTATTTTTTAGAAATCATGTAATTTTTAGCAAATCTCATGTATATCTTTTTTAAAGCGAACATTTGCAAGACAAATATTTGAAGATGGGGGATCTGTGGCCAAATACAAAATTCTAGGGGTCCTTGACATGAAAAAGTTTGAGAACCACTGACATAGAAACATGCGTTTTTCAAAAATAGAAGATCTACAAGCTTGCAGCGCGGCAGAAGGTGCCAAATCGTCAAAATAATATTATGAGAAAGAGGCAAATTGAAATTGTAAAATATTTTCACAAGATGTATCTGTTGTGTCAAACTAAATGTAATGCCTCAAAACTTCTGGGGGGGGGGGGGGGGGGGGGGGTCCCCAGTTCAAATATGACTATTTTGAATGGATCCCCAGATAAATGATTGATAGTTAGGACCCAAATGGACCCTTATGTGTTCAAACACATCAATTCAATGTCCATTTGACATTAACAAATGTTCCAAAGATGTAATACAAGCCATATCGACACTGCACAGTCATATGATACAGCTGGATGCGTATAGCCTTAGGGTTCACACAATCATCATAGGTTGGCTCTCAGCCGATGAACGTTTACAAGCTGTTTGCATCAAACCATGGTTGTGACGCTGCATTCCTTTAAATCCTCTCACTTCCTTCAGGGTATCTAACCACTCGTCATGCAGCGTTCAGGTCAGGCTCGCCTTCATTGTTTTCATTGTTCACTTATCACAACTTCTAAGACTTTCTCCTGGAGATAAGACGTTATCTGGATGAGATAAGACTCTGTCATCGTCAAGGTAGAATACCTGCACGTACAAATGTACAAGCTCACAGCGCATTAGTTTGTGCCGCGCTGGGCTACTTTTTAAATCTGGCCACCTGCCTTATCCTTAAACACCCTTTACATTATGCATAGGTGTGGTCTGGGCCTTACATTAATACAACTAATCAGCCCTGCCAGATGTCATTGCCTTTAACAGCATGTGTTGTGCAAGCTGTTATGTTATGTCCAGTGGTATCTTTGCTAAAGCTGTTGTCATTTTGCCTCCAGAAGATAAAACAAAAAGATTATAACCCACACACAGCTTCAAAGGTGTCTCCGCAGACTGTGCCTGCGTAGGATAATTACCCATTTAATTGCCTACTTGCATCAGCCGTTCTCAAGTGTTCAGGAACTATTTAATGATTTTCTCTTTCTGTATATTCATTTTACTCATGACATGAGTGGCCGGCTACAAAAAACCCCCCCAAAAAACAACAACTGATAAATAAGTCATCAGGCTTTTTCTCTCTCTCTCTCTCTCTCTCTCTCTCTCTCTCTCTCTCTCTCTCTCTCTCTCTCTCTCTCTCTGCTCTATCGTGTGACATCTCTCTCTTACCATGAGAAAACGAACATGTGATGGTGGCGGTTGCCTCACAAGGAAACAAATATATCGGTCAAGGTAGAATACCTGCACGTACAAATGTACAAGCTCAAGGCGCATCACTTTGTGCCGCGCTGCATGGGCTACCTTTGAAAATCTTTTGGAAAAACCTCGAATATGTTTGAATAACTTTGAATTTCATCACACAAATCTACTATTTTCTGGGTCCCCGGCAAAAAAAAACAAAAAAACAACAGATTGGGGTCTGCGGCCAAATGAATACATATAATTTTGGGGGTCTTTAGTGTGAAACTGTTTGAGAACAACTGTATAATGATTTAAGAAGTAGGAGGAGACATGCCTGTCTCATAGACCCTAAGTCGCACTAACCACTATTTAGGGATTTGGCATCGCTAGTGAGTGGCTGAGTTGCTATGTTGTGCCACGTGCCTTATCCTTAAAACACCCTTTACATTATGCATAGGTGTGGTCTGGGCCTTAGATTAATACAACTAATCAGCCCTGCCAGATGTCATTGGCTTTATAACAGCATGTGTTGTGCAAGCTGTTATGTTATGTCCAGTGGTATCTTTGCCAAAGCTGTTGTCATTTTGCCTCCAGAACGTAAAAGAAAAAATGATAAACCACACACAGCTTCAAAGGTGCCTACGCAGACTGTGCCTGCGTAGGATAATTACCCATTTAATTGCCTACTTGCATCCAGCCGTTCTCAAGTGTTCAGGAAGAGTTTCTCTGTCTGTATATTCATTTTACTCATGAAAAAAAGAAAGAAAAGAAAGAAAAGATAACTGTTGTTGTATCCAGTAACTGGTAGAAAGAGGAGGCAAAACTGGCACTGATAAATAAGTCTTCAGGCGCTCTCTCTCTCTGTCTCTCTCTCTCTCTCTCTGCTCTATCGTGTGACATCTTTGCCTCTCTTACCATGAGAAAACGAACATGTGATGGTGGCGGTTGCCTCACAAGGAAACAAATATATCCGTCAAGGTAGAATACCTGCACGTACAAATGTACAAGCTCACAGCGCATCACTTTGTGCCGCGCTGGACTACCTTTGAAATCTTTTAGAAAAATCTCAAATATGTTTGAATAACTTTGAATTTCATCACACAAATTTACTATTTTCTGGGTCCCGGCAAAAAAAAAACAGATTGGGGTCTGCGGCCAAATGAATACATATAATTTTGGGGGTCTTTAGTGTGAAACAGTTTGAGAACAACTGTATAATGATTTAGGAATAGGAGGAGACATGCCTGTCTCATTGACCCCAAGTCGCACTAACCACTATTTAGGGATTTAGCATCGCTAGTGAGTGGCTGAGTTGCTGTGTTGTGACACCTGCCTTATCCTTAAAACACCCTTTACATTATGCATAGGTGTGGTCTGGGCCTTACATTGATACAACTAATCAGCCCTGCCAGATGTCATTGCCTTTAAGAGCATGTGTTGTGCAAGCTGTTATGTTATGTCCAGTGGTATCTTTGCTAAAGCTGTTGTCATTTTTCCACCAGAAGATAAAAGAAAAAATGATAAACCACACACAGCTTCAAAGGTGCCTCCGCAGACTGTGTGCATGCGTAGGATAATTACCCATTTAATTGCCTACTTGCATCCAGCCGTTCTCAAGTGTTCAGGAACTATTTAATGAGTTTATATGTCTGTATATTCATTTTACTCATCATGAGTGAGCTTGAAGGGAACGAAAGGGAACAAAAATCAAACAATGTTGGACGCTGGCTGGCTGCATGGCTGGCTGGCTGGCTGTCTCTCTCTCTCTCTCTCTCTCTCTCTCTCTCTCTCTCTCTCTCTCTCTCTCTCTCTTCTCTCTCTCTCTCTCTCTCTCTGCTGTCATGTGCCATCTTTGCCTCCATGAGAAAAGGAACATGTGATGGAGGCACTTGCGTCATCAGGAAACAAATGCATGGGTCATAAATGTCCCCTCTCTCTATCTTGTTTCATCTCTCTAAACATCAACACACTTCTCTAGGTTGATGCTGAGGCACTCAATGTCACATTTTGCATTAACATCTTCATAGAGGTGTCTGTCCCCACGTCACCTATGAAACTGGATATTTAAACACATTGTTAAAATGGAATAACAAGGCTATAAACGCTGGCAGATAACAGAAGGAAGCAGTTTGTCTTGGCTTCTTCTGGTCAAATCCAAGATATCCTGATTACCATAATCTGGACGACAAGGAAGGTACATTTGCCCAAAAATGTCCCCTCCCTCGTTATCTTCTTCCATCTTTTCCTCTCAAGAAGATAAAACAAAAGAAATGTTTCCTTGCATGACAAGGAAACAAATTCTGAACATGGAGTTCAATATCTACCTTGGGGAGTTCATGGTCTGATAATGGGTTGATGCTGTTTGTCACATGCTTGTCTTGCTGGGTTGGATGTAGACATTTAACACTCCAGTGCACGTTAGAGTGGCAACAACTATATCGGTGCCTAGTGCCTATGCACCACATGCTTGGCACCCTGAATCAGTGGTTCTCAACCGGTGGGTCAGGACCCCCAGGGGGGTCCCCAAATTATTTTGGTGGCTCCCCAGATGATTAACTTAATGTGCAACATTGTTTTCTCACTCAACAGTAAACAAACCAACATAAAGTTTAAGTGTATAGAGGGTATCTGCACATTTCTAAAGTGAAAATTTAAGGACTTTTTAATACCTGTATAATTACAAATTAAGCTGTGGCCAAATTGTCAAATATTAGAGGCCGAAATTGTGAAAATAGCAGATCTATATGCTCACAACGCCTTGCGACACGAGGCGTTGTTGAGCATGTAGATCTGCTATTTTCACAATAGAACTGTTATACAAAATGTAATGCCTCAACTCTTTGTGCTCGTCAGGGTGGGGGGTCCCCAGTTAAAATATAATTATTTTGGGGGTTGTGGCCTGAAAACGTTGATCTAAATGATAATCATAATAATCATAATAATTATCATCATAATAATGTATATCCTATGTTTTGTGTGTAGGACCCTGCTTCCATACAGCGAGTCAGGAGTCCTCATTGAACAGACCGTCTCCTACGTCAAGATCAAAGCCAAGCTGGGCCTGGTAGCCTACTGGAACCAGAAGGACTCTCTACTGGTGAGTAGGACTTCACATCTGATCAATAGCACTACTATGGTGTTTGCCGAAAACAGCAGATCTACAAGCTTATAACATGTTGCATCGCGATGCGTTGTCAGCTTGTAGATCGGCTATTTTTGCTACTTTTGACAACACTCTTAGGCCTATGTGACAGCATTAATTTACCAAAAAATACATACAAAGTTGAAATAACGGAAACATGAGGTTTCTGCCCGACAGCAATGATACATGTTATGGTTGGTTGTATTTAACGTGACATGTCCACCCAAATAACCTTTGAAACCGTGCTATCTGAGCTGTTAACCATCCTGCTAATAACGCATTCAATCAATCAATCAATCAATCAAAAACCCAGTCTTCACATTTGCCACCATTGATTTAGTGTTTGAAATGTAGGGCTTCCTTTCCTAGAAGTATACAATTACAATAATAATGGTCAATTATGGATCATTTAGCAGACGCTCTTAATCCAGATCGATTTATGATAAACAAGGATAGCACATGGTAATACATCAACTGCATAGAAACAGAAATGTAGTGGAGTCCAAAAGTACACCATCTGACATGTAGTGGAGTGAAAGTATCCCAAAAGTATAAATGCTCAAGTAAAGTACATAGGCCTATACTCAAAACATGTGTATTTAAACATGTAAGTACAGTACTCTAGTAGAGGTGTTATGCTACTGTCCACCTGTAGGTGGAGCTGGATGCAAAGTACAAGAACCAAACCTGTGGTCTGTGTGGAGACTTCAACGGAGTACCGCTCTACGGAGAGTTCTACAGCCATGGTAAGCTCTGTGTGTGTGTGTGTGTGTGTGTGTGTGTGTGTGTGTGTGTGTGTGTGTGTGTGTGTGTGTGTGTGTGTGTGTGTGTGTGTGTGTGTGTGTGTGTGTGTGTGTGTGTGTGTGTGTGTGTGCGCGCGTGCGCGCGCATGTGCACACATGCATGCATACATTCATTCATTAATTCATTCATTCATTCATTCACTCACTCATTAGGCATTTTAGGCATGTCATCTTCTCCACAAGAATAATTAATGAATACAATCCTAGCAGACAACTCTCATCACACTAATAGGCCTACTGTACCTCTTCCATTTCCTCCCATCAGACAGGAGATACTGAAACATTAAAGGAGTAGTTCACCCCCAAAATAAAATAATAATAATACATTTAGAAAATAATCTATTGATTACTCACTCCATGGAGACTTGAGTTCAATAATATTTTGAGTTTTTTGTCGCATTCCTGAGATGATAATTTTATTACAATAAATGTACCCCCAAATAAATGTACCCCCCATTCCGGATGGGGACCACCCGGAATCAATGCACTTATGTAGCCATTTCTACTGTATATGTACAGTATATAGAACTTTAAACTGCTGCTGGGGATCGTTTCCCGTTGTTTCCTGTTTATGGGTGTTCGTATATCGTCGTTGTGGGGCGGAAACCTCGTATCTCCAAGTTTCAAATTTGTATGCTCTTTCGCAAAGTAAAGCCCTGCTTCAACATACAAGGCCGTCGCACAAAAGTATTGAAAACAGCTGATCTAGATCGGCTGTTTTCACTAGTTTAAATCATTTTTAAAATGAAAAATGCAAAACGAACGGTTATGGACGGGAGGGGTATTAAACCACGGACCAGCTATGTCATACCATTTTGATCTTCGGGACCCCCCAATCTGCACAGTAGTGTAATTAGTTGTTAATGTAACTCTGAGAGTGTACAAATATGGAAATGGACCCATTGGGTTGAAAGACATAATATTGTAGCTTGGACAGAATCGAACGAATTTAAACTCGGCTCTAAAAGTGGAGAATGCATCGGCCCTTACAGACACATACGGTCAACTTGGTTCCCAACTATCAGTTTATCTGGGAACCACTTGTTTTAATGTTCCACTAGGTGCTAAGATGTCCCCATCAGACTACGGTAACAAGTGGAAGATTGATGGTCCAACTGAGAGTTGCTCTGAGATCACCTTGCCTCCGACTAGGAGCTGCCACAACAAGGTACAATTTACTGTTTACCATTTAAGGTGTTACGCCAGGGGTCCTCAACTTTTTCAGGCCAGGGACCTCTTAGTTGAGAGAGAGAGAGATGAAGCCGGGACCCCCCAGGCCCCACAACCTGTTCATAGTTTCAACGTTTGACAGCACAATCATCAGTGTATTTTGGATTCATGTAAATTTTTGTTTTAAGATATTTAACCACTAGAACCGTCAATACTTAATAAACTTGACCTTTCACTGTGTACTTAGTCTGCTCTTTTTCCCCTCTACACCAAAGCTCTTTGCCGAAAATAGCCGATCTACAAGCTCACAACGCCTCGCAGCGCGAGGCGTTGTGAGCTTGTAGATCTGCTATTTTTGGTTCTCAGAATATGGACACTAGGGTTCAAGTGGTTAATATAAAAAAAGTAGAAAAAAAAACTCTATATAAGATTTGGAGGACCCCCTGTAGTAACTCTGAAGACCCCATAGGGGTCCCGGACCCCCTGTTGAAGACCCCTGCGTTACGCAGATTGTCTGATCCAGAGTGACTAACACTAAACAAGGTAAACACAGGCATAGAGTGCAGAGAGAGACAGTGTAGTGCCTGGAGAAAAGATAGGATCCTAGATCAACAATGAACCTGTCAAACTCTAAACATCTAAATAACATTATGTACATTTGAAACTATAATGGATCGCATTTTTATAGCGGTTTTCTGAGCAAATTGTGAACTCAAAGCGATTTACAATGGTCCATTCATTCATACATTGAATTAGGATACCAGGGGCCTGTTTCACAAAAGCAGAATTAAAGAGGTACATGCATAGTTTTGTACCTTTTCTGTTTTGTGTGTGTCTATGAAGTTAAGAATATTCTAATAGGCCACCGGGTGGGGTTTTAATGTGCAGATTTGTCTTCCCCGGTATTTGTGTTTACTTCCTGAAAGCTGAAAGCCTCGTCAAAAGGCCCAGTCGAAATACACAGATTAAAAGATATCATTGCGACCGAAGGTCGCATTATACCCTGAGAAATCTCGTAGCTTGTCTGACTGTCAGTATTATCTGACTGTCAGGAATTGATGTCACGTGATGTCAGTGAGTCACAGTGATGTGGTACAGATGACTCATATATGGGCATAAAAAGGATGTCACGTGACATCACTTATTGTCAGCCTACTGTCAATAAAAAGCATAAAAAGACCCAAAATACTGTCCAGATGGCAAAGGCATGGCCCATATCTGTGTAATGGTTCAGATAGGGATCTCCATGTATGGGCATAACATATATTGTATGTATATGGATACATATTATTATTAATAAAGGATCAAATAAAATAAAAAGTAAATACATGGTCATTCCCAGACAAAGAAAAACACTTTTTATGCCCATACATGGAGATTTCTGATGTCATAAATCCCAGGCTGAAAATGAGAATGTTAGGGTACCCCCTTATGCCCATATATGGAGATCCACAGGCATCAAACCAAGGCCCTAACTCACCAAGGCCTTGCTTGTCATTACTTACGTACGTTTTATGCCCATATATGGAGATTCCTATATTGTCAATATTAAGGATATTATTAAGGATATTATGTTATCAATATTAAGGACATATATGGGAATGCCCATATTTGGTAATGTCCATATATGAGCATCAGGGCATGTTTTGACATAACTTATGAGTAACTGGTCCCATATACATCACTGGCCAGACGGCCAAGAATTGTGCATGTCACCCTGAGGTCGCAAGTCACCCGAGTTGTCTTACTAGCATCCCCTCCCCTTTTACTATTCACCCAACAATCATAGCACTGCATCTTTAAATAAGCCAGGATTCAAGCCAAATCCAGGTTTGCCATTAAAGCCTGCACCGTACAGACTGGTTTATTCCGTTCCACTAACACCGGAAAACACTATGGCACCAACTCTTTAATTCATACTACATTGTGTCCATATCCCCATGCAGGTGAGGCCCATGTGTGAGCAGCTGTTCTCCACTCCAGCGTTCAGCGGCTGTGCCGACGTGATGGACGTGTCGTCGTTCGTGGACGTGTGCGCGGCTGACATCTGTCACTGTGTCAACGACGACGCCAACAGCGCGGGGACAGGTGACAACACACTCACTACACCGCTGCATGTCACTGTTATCATCGTTCCTCTGGTTTTCATTGTTACTATATTATTCACTTATTGATTGATTGATTGATTGATTGATTGAAAGACTTTATTAGAAGTTTTGAACGTGTCCTGCCTTTGGCAAGACAGTAGATTTGCAGAACATTTAGCTTGTAGATCAGCTACTTTTGCTCATATCTGTGAATATCTATGGGTACCAGGAGTCTCCATACATGGGTAACTGGTCCGATATACATCACTGGCCAGATGACCAAGACATGGCGCGTTTCCCCCTTAGATGTCTTACTGGTTATATAGTATGAAAACATATGGGAAAGTTACCTCAGGGTGGACCCCTGGAGATTAAAGTTACCTCAGGGTGGACCCCTGGAGATTAAAGTAACCTCAGGGTGGCCCCTGGAGAATAAAGTTACCTCAGGGTGGACCCTGGAGATTAAAGTTACCTCAGGGTGGGCCCCTGGAGATTAAAGTTACCTCAGGGTGGGCCCCTGGAGATTAAAGTAACCTCAGGGTGGCCCCTGGAGAATAAAGTTACCTCAGGGTGGGGCCCTGGAGATTAAAGTTACCTCAGGGTGGCCCCTGGAGATTAAAGTTACCTCAGGGTGGGCCCCTGCAGATTAAAGTTACCTCAGGGTGGACCCTGGAGATTAAAGTTACCTCAGGGTGGGTCCATGGAGATTAAAGTTACCTCAGGGTGGGCCCATGGAGATTAAAGTTACCTCATGGTGGGGCCCTGGAGATTAAAGTTACCTCAGGGTGGGCCCATGGAGATTAAAGTTACCTCAGAGGCCCCTGGAGATTAAAGTTACCTCAGGGTGGGCCCATGGAGATTAAAGTTACCTCAGGGTGGACCCATGGAGATTAAAGTTACCTCAGGGTGGACCCCTGGAGATTAAAGTTACCTCACGGTGGACCCATGGAGATTAAAGTTACCTCAGTGTGGGGCCCCTGGAGATTAAAGTTACCTCAGGGTGGCCCCTTGAGATTAAAGTTACCTCAGGGTGGGGCCCTGGAGATTAAAGTTACCTCAGGGTGGGCCCCTGGACATTAAAGTTACCTCAGGGTGGGGCCCTGGAGATTAAAGTTACCTCAGGGTGGGCCCCTGGAGATTAAAGTTACCTCAGGGTGGAGCCCTGGACATTAAAGTTACCTCAGGGTGGGGCCCTGGAGATTAAAGTTACCTCAGGGTGGACCCATGGAGATTAAAGTTACCTCAGGGTGGGGCCCTGGACATTAAAGTTACCTCAGGGTGGACCCCTGGAGATTAAAGTTACCTCAGGGTGGACCCCTGGACATTAAAGTTACCTCAGGGTGGGGCCCTGGAGATTAAAGTTACCTCAGTGTGGGCCCCTGGAGATTAAAGTTACCTCAGGGTGGGTGGGCCCCTGGAGATTAAAGTTACCTCAGGGTGGGTGGGCCCCTGGAGATTAAAGTTACCTCAGGGTGGCCCATGGAGATTAAAGTTACCTCAGGGTGGACCCCTGGAGATTAAAGTAACCTCAGGGTGGACCCCTGGAGATTAAAGTTACCTCAGGTTGAACCCCTGGAGATTAAAGTTACCTCAGCGTGGACCCCTGGAGATTAAAGTTACCTCAGGGTGGACCCCTGGAGATTAAAGTTACCTCAGGGTGGGTCCATTGAGATTAAAGTTACCTCAGGGTGGGCCCATGGAGATTAAAGTTACCTCATGGTGGGGCCCTGGAGATTAAAGTTACCTCAGGGTGGGCCCATGGAGATTAAAGTTACCTCAGAGGCCCCTGGAGATTAAAGTTACCTCAGGGTGGGCCCATGGAGATTAAAGTTACCTCAGGGTGGACCCATGGAGATTAAAGTTACCTCAGGGTGGACCCCTGGAGATTAAAGTTACCTCACGGTGGACCCATGGAGATTAAAGTTACCTCAGTGTGGGGCCCCTGGAGATTAAAGTTACCTCAGGGTGGCCCCTTGAGATTAAAGTTACCTCAGGGTGGGGCCCTGGAGATTAAAGTTACCTCAGGGTGGGCCCCTGGACATTAAAGTTACCTCAGGGTGGGGCCCTGGAGATTAAAGTTACCTCAGGGTGGGCCCCTGGAGATTAAAGTTACCTCAGGGTGGAGCCCTTGACATTAAAGTTACCTCAGGGTGGGGCCCTGGAGATTAAAGTTACCTCAGGGTGGACCCATGGAGATTAAAGTTACCTCAGGGTGGGGCCCTGGACATTAAAGTTACCTCAGGGTGGGCCCCTGGACATTAAAGTTACCTCAGGGTGGGGCCCTGGAGATTAAAGTTACCTCAGGGTGGGCCCCTGGAGATTAAAGTTACCTCAGGGTGGAGCCCTGGCCATTAAAGTTACCTCAGGGTGGGGCCCTGGAGATTAAAGTTACCTCAGGGTGGACCCATGGAGATTAAAGGTACCTCAGGGTGGGGCCCTGGACATTAAAGTTACCTCAGGGTGGACCCCTGGAGATTAAAGTTACCTCAGGGTGGACCCCTGGACATTAAAGTTACCTCAGGGTGGGGCCCTGGAGATTAAAGTTACCTCAGTGTGGGCCCCTGGAGATTAAAGTTACCTCAGGGTGGGTGGGCCCCTGGAGATTAAAGTTACCTCAGGGTGGGTGGTCCCCTGGAGATTAAAGTTACCTCAGGGTGGCCCATGGAGATTAAAGTTACCTCAGGGTGGACCCCTGGAGATTAAAGTAACCTCAGGGTGGACCCCTGGAGATTAAAGTTACCTCAGGTTGAACCCCTGGAGATTAAAGTTACCTCAGCGTGGACCCCTGGAGATTAAAGTTACCTCAGGGTGGACCCCTGGAGATTAAAGTTACCTCAGGGTGGGTCCATTGAGATTAAAGTTACCTCAGGTTGAACCCCTGGAGATTAAAGTTACCTCAGCGTGGACCCCTGCAGATTAAAGTTACCTCAGGGTGGACCCTGGAGATTAAAGTTACCTCAGGGTGGGTCCATGGAGATTAAAGTTACCTCAGGGTGGGCCCATGGAGATTAAAGTTACCTCATGGTGGGGCCCTGGAGATTAAAGTTACCTCAGGGTGGGCCCATGGAGATTAAAGTTACCTCAGAGGCCCCTGGAGATTAAAGTTACCTCAGGGTGGGCCCATGGAGATTAAAGTTACCTCAGGGTGGACCCATGGAGATTAAAGTTACCTCAGGGTGGACCCCTGGAGATTAAAGTTACCTCACGGTGGACCCATGGAGATTAAAGTTACCTCAGTGTGGGGCCCCTGGAGATTAAAGTTACCTCAGGGTGGCCCCTTGAGATTAAAGTTACCTCAGGGTGGGGCCCTGGAGATTAAAGTTACCTCAGGGTGGGCCCCTGGACATTAAAGTTACCTCAGGGTGGGGCCCTGGAGATTAAAGTTACCTCAGGGTGGGCCCCTGGAGATTAAAGTTACCTCAGGGTGGAGCCCTGGACATTAAAGTTACCTCAGGGTGGGGCCCTGGAGATTAAAGTTACCTCAGGGTGGACCCATGGAGATTAAAGTTACCTCAGGGTGGGGCCCTGGACATTAAAGTTACCTCAGGGTGGACCCCTGGAGATTAAAGTTACCTCAGGGTGGACCCCTGGACATTAAAGTTACCTCAGGGTGGGGCCCTGGAGATTAAAGTTACCTCAGTGTGGGCCCCTGGAGATTAAAGTTACCTCAGGGTGGGTGGGCCCCTGGAGATTAAAGTTACCTCAGGGTGGGTGGGCCCCTGGAGATTAAAGTTACCTCAGGGTGGCCCATGGAGATTAAAGTTACCTCAGGGTGGACCCCTGGAGATTAAAGTAACCTCAGGGTGGACCCCTGGAGATTAAAGTTACCTCAGGTTGAACCCCTGGAGATTAAAGTTACCTCAGTGTGGACCCCTGGAGATTAAAGTTACCTCAGGGTGGACCCCTGGAGATTAAAGTTACCTCAGGGTGGGTCCATTGAGATTAAAGTTACCTCAGGTTGAACCCCTGGAGATTAAAGTTACCTCAGGGTGGGTGGGCCCCTGGAGATTAAATTTACCTCAGGGTGGCCCCTGGAGAATAAAGTTACCTCAGAGGCCCCTGGCGATTAAAGTTACCTCAGGGTGGCCCCTGGAGATTAAAGTTACCTCAGGGTGGCCCCTGGAGATTAAAGTTACCTCAGGGTGGCCCCTGGAGATTAAAGCATTTTGTGTACTTCTTCCCCTTCCAGCTGAACGTCCTAAGACCCGCTGTGAGCGTCATAGAGACAGCGTTCCGACCACCGATTCAGAAGGTCATCGCATATTTGGAAATTTCATACCTCAATGTGATGCTGATGGATCGTACACACCTAGACAGGTACAAGTGTGGTTAATTTAGCTACCTAAGTTAAACAACTAAACATGGGATTGACTTTCTAAATAGTCAATGCAAATCTGCCCTCAACCCCCACAGTGCCCAAATATATGACCAAACACCTCCAAAAACATTAGTGACACCCAAAGCCACAACACCAGAGGGAGCGCACACAACGATCTGATAACACAACCCATATGACAAATATGGGTAAATTCTCCTTCTACAACACTGCCACCCAGGTGTGGAATTCCTTGACTACCTCCCTTAAAACATGTAGCTCGCTGGCATCCTTCAAAACTGCCCTGGAAACTCACCTTTCAGGAGGCCAGAGAAGGAGGTAGTTATCACTTCCCCCATAGTCAGGCGAGGCGAGAAGTGAGCACCCCCCCCCCCCCCCCCCCCTTACCTTACCCCCACCCCCTCTTTTCCCCTACTCTGTACATAGAGTTTTTATAATTGCGCAGAATATTTTTTTTTTGTTACTATTTGCTATGTCCATGAATTAAATACCAAGGACTTCCGACAAAAAAAAAACAAAAAAAAAACACCCTGTTAGGCAGGGTGTTCAACTGTACATGTACTGTACTACATTTCTTTGTATAGACTATACTTGTAATGATCCACATTTTGTCTAGTAAAATATTCAATCAATCAATAAAAACAGATGTTGTTAATAATAATAATATCATGTTGTGTGTATGGCAGTGTCACGGCTCTACTGGATATAGTTGTTAATAATAATATCATGTTGTGTGTATGGCATAGCCACGGCGCCACTGGATATTGTTGTTAATAATAATATCATGTTGTGTGTATGGCAGTGCTGGATATCTACTGGATATTGTTGTTAATAATATTATCATGTTGTATGTATGGCAGTGTGACGGCTCCACTGGATATTGTTGGTGTGTGGACAGTCTGGGACAGGAGAGACCAGGAACCAGTACACCACCTGGTACAACACCTGTAGACTGCGACAAACCAGGTGACAATGGATTTGTTATTTTCATGACATTATCTATGTAGTGAATTTCTGTACTTAAAGGACAACTCCGCCCTAAATCACTTCTAGGCTGATTTTCCTACTTATGTTGATCCAAAATTACTGTCCATGGCATGGGGTCTATTAGGCAGAAATGCTCCTGTTGTCCAGTTTCCCCAGCAGCTCTCATAGCATATAGAGTGGAGCCTAAGCCTATCGCTTTTACACTATTTTTTTGTTTTCGGTCAAAAGTGATTTATTTTTTCATGAATCTGTTACTATTTGTCATTACAAACACATCCATGCCTTGGTTGTCCCACACAAGCCACCACAATCTCATAAAGCATGTTTTGGGGTGAGCATTCAGCACAACTGCATCAAAGTGACTGTACTAGCCAATCACAGGGCATCTTTTCCGGGACTTGGTAAAACACATAAAAGCATAACATCTGTTTAGCAGTGTGTGATGGCTTTTGTGGGACAACAATGGCATGGATGTGTTTGTAATGACAACTATTACCACATTCATGAAAAATAGAAACACCTTTGACCACAGGTGATGGCCTAGGCTTATAAGCTCCACTCTGCTATGAGAGCTGCTGGGTTCTGCATGGGGAAACTGGACAACAGGGGTATTTCTGCCTAATAGACCCCATGGACAGTCATTTTGGATCAATTTAAGTAGTGGGGTGCTTAGGGAGGCCAGTTGGAAAGGAGAGGGACATTTTTCAATTAAAACAAAAACGAGCACAGGTCTTCGCCAGGTCAGGCCTCCTGGTGGCGCTATAACAGGCCAATGTGAAAAGGGTGGCATTTGTTCCTTGATGTGTGGAAAATGTCACGGTAATAGCAAGCTGAGTTCATGATTTGAGGCATTTTGTTCAGAAACGGAGCAATCCTGCAAACTTTAGAAGCCAATATTATCCAAATAGGATAGAAAATGAAATATAGGGAAGAATCGTGCTTGATCACATGGCTATGGAGATACTGTATACTGATTTAAGTGATTGTTGGAGAAAATCTGATGGAGTAATAGCAAAGAATTTGTTTTGTATAAGTTGTCCTCCTGGTGGCGCTATAAAAGGATAATGAGAAAAATGCAGGGCAAAGGTTTTTCCTTAACCTCTAGGGAGTGCGCAAACAACGTTTTCCACTGATCGGTCGAGTTAAAGGTAAAAACACAAATTTACCTGTTATAGCGCCACCATGAGGCAGGGGCGAAACCATACACTTCTGGCGGAGACCAAAATATATGGGTGTAAAAAATGGTAAATATAGGGTTTCGCAGGGGCGTCAATTGGGTATGGCAGGGGTATGCAGCTGCCATACCCTGGGTCCAGGTGGGGAAAATAATAGTTACTTTTAAATATAAATCCATGAATATCTCTTTTTATTATGTTGTTAAATTACAGTAAAATAACTACAAAGTGGTATATTCCCAGGTTCCGCAGGTCAGCTGCACAGGTGCAATGCATTATTGTTAATTGTGGCACGTTTACTAACATGGCAAGTTTAGCTGCACTTGAACAACCATTCCAGGCTGCCATATCCAGCCCAAGAAACCGTAGAAACGGGGGAAAATATAAAATGTACTTCTTAAAATAAATGTATCATGCCTGTTGCTAAGGCATGGCAACATGACTGGTGTCTTGCACGCGCGCAAAGGCGCGCGTGCAAGACACCAGTCATGTTGCCATGCCTTAGCTTTTTCTGAACTGACGCCACTGGGGTTTCGGCCCGGCAGCGACAAAATGTAATGTTTTGTAATGTACTTTGTTTTCCAGGTCATGGTGCCAACAGCAGTACGGTGACGTCTGGCCCACGATTCAGACGCAGTTGGGCGACGCCTGGCCCTGCTCTCCACGGCTCTACGGTGTCGTCTGGACCAGCGCTGAGCAGCGGCGAGGTGTGTCTGTGCAACACGCTGTCAGAGTTCTCCAGACAGTGTGTCCACGGAGGACGCACGCCAGGACAGTGGAGGACCCCCCAACACTGCTGTAAGGACCACCATAACCCTAGCTCTGGTCCTTAGGGTTAGAAGGACTTCTCCTTAAAGGAGTAGTTCACCCCCAAAATGACTTTTTTTCTATTGATTACTCATGCCATGGAGAGTAGAGTTCAATAATATTTTTAGTTTTTGTCACATTCCTAAGACATAAATGTGATAACAATAAATTTACCCCCATTCATTTCGGATGGTGACCCGTTTCGAAACGGGTCACCATCCGGAATCAATGGGGGTAAATTTACTCAAATCAAATTTTTGTCTTAGGAATGTGACATAAACTAAAAAATATTATTGAACTCTACTCTCCATGGCATGAGTAATCAATAGAAAAAAAGTCATTTTGGGGGTGAACTACTCCTTTAATGCTATTTCACTGATGAGCCCTTGCGCTCAGCCTCCTGTCTGTAGTAAAAATAAATACAAAAATCACTTTTGCTACTCATCAAAACAAAGACGGTTCTAAGATGTTGAAAGCCTACTTTCCCAGTGGCAACACTCTGAGCCCCCACATCACCTCTAAAATACACTTTTTTGGCCAGAAAAGAACATTTCATTGGAGGTTTTAGCTACTCCACAGCGCCCTCTACAGATCTTGTCAATAGAAAATTCCATTGACCAGATTTTGCCTTCCGGTGAAATATTTTCTTTTCTTGTCAACAAGTGTATTTTAGACGTGAGGTGGGGGCTCAGAGTTTTCCCTCAAGGGAAAGTAGGCTTTCAACTCCCTAAAACCGTCTTTGTTTTGGTGAGTAGCGAAACTTTATTTTTTTATTTTTTACTAAAGACGAGTGGGTGCGCAGCCTTTCTTGTGGTGCAAGGGCTCATCAGTAACATAAAGGGAACTCCTTCTAACGCTATATGGACCAGTACCCCTGCCCTTTTACCCGTCTGTAAAAAGTGCCCTCTCCAGACCATGAATGCAGTTTTTACTATGGGACAGCATTTGTGTTTCTTTCACGTGAAAGAATCAAAGAAACGCAAATGCCCTCCTTTCCATGCCATACCTGAAGGTAGCATTCAAGAGAATTGCCTTGTCCAAACTCTCCTGAACTTGAATGCAGCATCTTATGTTGAAAGAATTGCCCTCTCTGTGTAGAAATCCATGCCCTTACGCCACATCTCCAGTATTGACTTGATTATGCTTAGTGTGGTATCAAGTACAGAAAATAGCTGCCTCCAAGCTCACAACGCGTGGAGGGCTGCTTTTTTAAAATATTTTCACCTAAAGGCCCTTTTTAGAAATGTGAGCCCCTGCCTCTCTACAGGGGCTGAAATGTCCCTGTACCCTAACCCTAACCATGCAGGCCAACTTGTGTTGACCTCTTGTTCTTGTTGTTGGGACGCCCCTGCCATGCACAGCCCCCCAGTGAAGATGCTGCACAGGTTCACTGGCATTGTATTATTGTCTCATCCATTTCACTATGATATCACACATCCATCCTTTAGCAGGCCGCCATCGTGTGGCCAAATGCATGAACTACACTTCATCTAAGTTTTAACAGTTCTCTGGGAACAACTGATAGGCCAGTGCATCACTCCACAACACGATGCAAGCTGCCTCATTGATTGATTTATTTCATTCTGCCCTTTTATTCATTACAATCAGTCCCAGGCAGGGACGTGCAGAACATGTTAGAGGGGGTGAAATCTCTAAAAGGGCACTTTGGTGAAAATACCAAACATATATGCTATTTACGGTGTGTGATGCCACACGCGACTAATACTAATACTGGAGATGCAATTCTTAAAATGATGCATTCAAGTTCAGGAAAGTTTGGAAACGGTAATTCTCTTGAATGCTGGGTTGAAGTGCGACTTTCATATTCTGGAGAGGGCACTTTTTTCAGACGTGTAAAAGGGCAGAGGCTCAACCCATTTAGACTGGGAACACATTATTACGCATTGTTTTGTGCTTTAACCATTGAAAGATAGCTCTAATATATCTGCTATTTTTCATTAGCTAAAGTATAAAATAATTAAGGCCCCTCGCGTTGGGCCCTGGTAACTCAGTGTAATGTAAGGTGTAATGTGTCTTTGTGCCCACAGGGAGGAGCTGTCCCTTCAACATGGAGTACATGGAATGTGGAAGTCCTTGTACGGACACCTGTTCCAACCCTGCTGCCAGCCTCATCTGTGACACCCACTGCACCGATGGGTGCTTCTGTCCCCAAGGTATGTGACACCCACTGCACCGATGGGTGCTTCTGTCCTCAAGGTATGTGACACCCACTGCACCCATGGGTGCTTCTGTCCCCAAGGTATGTGACACCCACTGCACCCATGGGTGCTTCTGTCCCCAAGGTATGTGACACCCACTGCACCGATGGGTGCTTCTGTCCCCAAGGTATGTGACACCCACTGCACCGATGGGTGCTTCTGTCCCCAAGGTATGTGACACCCACTGCACCGATGGGTGCTTCTGTCCCCAAGGTATGTCTGTGACACCCACTGCACCCATGGGTGCTTCTGTCCTCAAGGTATGTCTGTGACACCCACTGCACCCATGGGTGCTTCTGTCCCCAAGGTATGTCTGTGACACCCACTGCACCCATGGGTGCTTCTGTCCTCAAGGTATGTCTGTGACACCCACTGCACCCATGGGTGCTTCTGTCCCAAAGGTATGTGACACCCACTGCACCCATGGGTGCTTCTGTCCTCAAGGTATGTGACACCCACTGCACCGATGGGTGCTTCTGTCCCCAAGGTATGTGACACCCACTGCACCGATGGGTGCTTCTGTCCTCAAGGTATGTGACACCCACTGCACCGATGGGTGCTTCTGTCCCCAAGGTATGTGACACCCACTGCACCCATGGGTGCTTCTGTCCCCAAGGTATGTGACACCCACTGTACCGATGGGTGCTTCTGTCCCCAAGGTATGTGACACCCACTGCACCGATGGGTGCTTCTGTCCCCAAGGTATGTGACACCCACTGCACCGATGGGTGCTTCTGTCCCCAAGGTATGTGACACCCACTGCACCGATGGGTGCTTCTGTCCCCAAGGTATGTGACACCCACTGCACCGATGGGTGCTTCTGTCCTCAAGGTATGTGACACCCACTGCACCGATGGGTGCTTCTGTCCCCAAGGTATGTCTGTGACACCCACTGCACCGATGGGTGCTTCTGTCCCCAAGGTACGTCTCCTCTGTGACAGTGGTTCTCAACCTTTTCAGGCTGCGACCCCAAACTAATCATATTATAACTGGGGACCCCCCCACCCTGACGAGCACTAAGAGTTGAGCCATTACATTCTGTATAACACGGTTCTGTTTGGAAAATAGCTATTTTCACAATGTCTGCCTCTAATATTTGACAATTTGACCAATGTTTAATGTGTCATTTTAGAGGTATTGAAAAGTCCTTAAATTGTCAATTGTAAAATTTAATTTACAACTTTGACATATAACATGACAGTATGATATGCCTTATACCTAAGTGTTTTTTTTATCATAATGATTTATAACTATTACTGTGATGGTGACCACACTATTTAAATGAAGATTGAAAGCATACAACTCTCTCTTATGTGAATAGTTTACAGTTTAGGCATTTAGCAGATGCTTTTAATCCAAAGCGATTTACAATAAGCAGATAAAACATCACAATAATAAACAAGATTAAATGTCAGTACATCAACATCAATATAACAAATGCAAATGAATATCTATCTAGAAAAAACAATATAATCCGTAAAGAAAAAAAGGTTTCTAAAAAACCTAAAAACAAATGCTAACTAGTTTCATGTATGGTCATTGATTTTTCCAGTAGTGCTAAGGGTTTAGGTGGAGTCTAAATAATATAAAGCGGTGTAACCTCTAGGCATGGTGCTGGATGATGTGAACCAGACAGTATTGTATAGAGTAACATAATGTTGTGTAACACCTCTAGGCATGGTGCTGGATGATGTGAACCAGACAGTATTGTATAGAGTAACATAATGTTGTGTAACACCTCTAGGCATGGTGCTGGATGATGTGAACCAGACAGTATTGTATAGAGTAACATAATGTGGTGTAACCTATAGGCATGGTGCTGGATGATGTGAACCAGACAGTATTGTATAGAGTAACATAATGTTGTGTAACCTCTATAGGCATGGTGCTGGATGATGTGAACCAGACAGTATTGTATAGAGTAACATAATGTGGTGTAACACCTCTAGGCATGGTGCTGGATGATGTGAACCAGACAGTATTGTATAGAGTAACATAATGTTGTGTAACACCTCTAGGCATGGTGCTGGATCATGTGAACCAGACAGTATTGTATAGAGTAACATAATGTGGTGTAACACCTCTAGGCATGGTACTGGATGATGTGAACCAGACAGTATTGTATAGAGTAACATAATGTTGTGTAACCTCTATAGGCATGGTGCTGGACGATGTGAACCAGACAGTATTGTATAGAGTAACATAATGTTGTGTAACCTCTATAGGCATGGTGCTGGATGATGTGAACCAGACAGTATTGTATAGAGTAACATAATGTTGTGTAACCTCTATAGGCATGGTGCTGGATGATGTGAACCAGACAGTATTGTATAGAGTAACATAATGTTGTGTAACCTCTATAGGCATGGTGCTGGATGATGTGAACCAGACAGTATTGTATAGAGTAACATAATGTTGTGTAACCTCTATAGGCATGGTGCTGGATGATGTGAACCAGACAGTATTGTATAGAGTAACATAATGTTGTGTAACCTCTATAGGCATGGTGCTGGATGATGTGAACCAGACAGGCTGCATCCCGCTCACAGAATGTTCCTGCACCTACAACAACAACATCTACTCTCCTGGACAGTCCTACCATGGGAACTGCAAGACCTGGTAGGATGTCTGTCTGTTGTCTGTCTGTCTGTCTGTCTGTCTGTCTGTCTGTCTGTCTGTCTGTCTGTCTGTCTGTCAGGGCCGGACTGGGACATAAATTCAACCCTGGCATCTTGGTCCAGACCAGCCCACCACAACCAGTGCGAACATAGAAGATCTACAAGCCCAGTGTGCTTGTATCAGCTCGTATATGTTTGGGTGGGACTCCTGTGGGTCGCAGTAGCATGCGATGCTACTAGGCTGGTATTCAGATGATAGACAAGCCAGTGGGCCAATCATGTGATGTCTCTCTGCTCTGTGGGGCCGGTGCTACTGAAGGATTGGCTCCTCTCCACTTAGTGGCCGCCCCGCCCCAAAAAATGACTGTAATTATGCTAAAATGGGGTCAAAGATTTTTTGGGTGCCCACTGGCCCACTTGTATAGTCGGCCCACCCGGCATATGCCCGGTATGCCAGATGCCCAGTCCACCCCTGCCGTCAGTCAGACAGACAAATCAAACATTAACGAAACTTGTCAAAGAGAACACGTTAAATATCAAGCTGTCTACCTACAGTATACATAGCATAAGAGCAGCATACAGTATGTGCAAGCATGCACAAGTTTAATTAAGCATAAGTGTGTGGTTGAAGTGATCTGGGGACCCCCTGGACTGTAAATGAAGTTGATATAAACAGTGTGTTATTTATGTTTTGCCAGTATCGATAGTAGTCGATATGTGTAAGGGCACCACAGAGGAAACTGTCCATGACTCAGTATTGTATTTATAATATTTGATATTATTATCAATGTCTAACATCAGTGTTGTGTACCCCTACAGTGTGTGTGAGGGGTCCCATGTGTAACAGTGTGTGTTATGTTTGTATTCTACAGTGTGTGTGAGGGGTGCCAGTGTGTATTGGGTCATCATATCCTACAGTGTGTGTTGTGTGTGTAACTCTACAGTGTGTGTTATGTGTGTATTCTACAGTGTGTGTGAGAGGGGTGCCAGTGTGTATTGGGTCATCATATCCTACAGTGTGTGTTGTGTGTGTAACTCTACAGTGTGTGTTATGTGTGTATTCTACAGTGTGTGTGAGGGGTGCCAGTGTGTATTGGGTCATCATATCCTACAGTGTGTGTTGTGTGTGTAACTCTACAGTGTGTGTTATGTGTGTATTCTACAGTGTGTGTGAGAGGGGTGCCAGTGTGTATTGGGTCATCATATCCTACAGTGTGTGTTGTGTGTGTAACTCTACAGTGTGTGTTATGTGTGTATTCTACAGTGTGTGTGAGGGGTGCCAGTGTGTATTGGGTCATCATATCCTACAGTGTGTGTTGTGTGTGTAACTCTACAGTGTGTGTTATGTGTGTATTCTACAGTGTGTGTTATGTGTGTATTCTACAGTGTGTGTTATGTGTGTATTCTACAGTGTGTGTTGTGTGTGTACCCCTACAGTGTGTGTTATGTGTGTATTCTACAGTGTGTGTTGTGTGTGTACCCCTACAGTGTGTGTTGTGTGTGTACCCCTACAGTGTGTGTTGTGTGTGTATTCTACAGTGTGTGTTGTGTGTGTATTCTACAGTGTGTGTTATGTGTGTATTCTACAGTGTGTGTTATGTGTGTATTCTACAGTGTGTGTTATGTGTGTATTCTACAGTGTGTGTTGTGTGTGTATTCTACAGTGTGTGTTGTGTGTGTATTCTACAGTGTGTGTTATGTGTGTATTCTACAGTGTGTGTGTTGTGTGTGTATTCTACAGTGTGTGTTATGTGTGTATTCTACAGTGTGTGTTGTGTGTGTATTCTACAGTGTGTGTTGTGTGTGTATTCTACAGTGTGTGTTATGTGTGTATTCTACAGTGTGTGTTATGTGTGTATTCTACAGTGTGTGTTGTGTGTGTACCCCTACAGTGTGTGTTGTGTGTGTATTCTACAGTGTGTGTTGTGTGTGTATTCTACAGTGTGTGTTATGTGTGTATTCTACAGTGTGTGTTATGTGTGTATTCTACAGTGTGTGTTGTGTGTGTACCCCTACAGTGTGTGTTGTGTGTGTACCCCTACAGTGTGTGTTGTGTGTGTATTCTACACTGTGTGTTATGTGTGTACCCCTACAGTGTGTGTTATGTGTGTACCCCTACAGTGTGTGTTGTGTGTGTATTCTACAGTGTGTGTTATGTGTGTATTCTACAGTGTGTGTTATGTGTGTATTCTACAGTGTGTGTGAGGGGTCCCATTGGAGCTGTCAGGATAAGGAGTGCACAGGAACCTGCTCGGTGGAGGGAGGGTCTCACGTCAACACCTTTGACGGTCAAATCTACACCTTCCATGGAGACTGCTCCTACGTGCTGGCCAGGGTATTACAACTAATCCTTCTGAGTTAAATTACATACTTTTATGTTTTATTTCATGTTTTTAAAATTCTACAGACATGTCCATGTCACTGTCAGAATGTGAACACCACTGTTTGTTTGTTTGTGTTCAGAACTCAACCGGCAACCCGTACGTGTTACTGGGAGATCTGGAGCAGTGTGGACTGACAGACAGCCAGACCTGTCTGAAGTCTGTTACCCTGGCCCTACCCGCGCACAGCACAGTGAGTTATACACTTACACCAGTGGTTTTCAACCAGTGGTCCTTGAATGAGTTAAAAAGGCCTTTAGAAATGTGCAGATACCCTGTATAGTGTATACACTACGGTTGAGTGAGAAAACAATGTTGCTCATTATAAGCAAACCATTGGAACGTCCTAAAATCATTTGGTGGCCTGATCCCCCCTGTGTAAAAACCATTGCCTTAGCCTAAACGTTGGAGCTGCAGGAAAACGCGTATGGAATGCACTGAGGCCTGAGCCAAGCAGGCTACAGGAAACTTGGCAGCACCTGCAGAAATCTGACGATGACTATGAATATGGTGTGCACATATTTTAGCTTCTGGGGCGCTGCTGGCAAGGAGATCAAAGTAGAGCCGTGCACTCATAGCTTCAGTGCCGGAATGTTTTTCTTTATTGGCGACGGCACAGAGATTAAAATCGTTTCCGCTAGGCGTGCCGTCAGTGCCTCTACACTGTGGAAGGTTACACGCCTGTGAAGCGTTGTTGTTGTTTTAATGTCTTTGTTGGGTGACAGTGAAGCATCGTTGTTGTTTTAATGTCTTTGCTCGTTGACAATAAATCAAAGTTCCTGACACTGGCGCTATGATTGTGCGGCTACTTTGATCAAGGGGCCGCCCACCTGCTTTACTGCTTTCCTCTAGTTAAGAGGGGGTTTTGTCCTTGCCACCAGGGCAGGAATTTCATGAAGGCCATGGCCGTCGTTGCCCCTCAGTTTGGCCTTGTGCCCCTCAAACCAGTGGTATGACCTGAGGCCACAGTGGCCTTAATGCCCCAGCTGACTGTACCACTTTCTCCTCTGTCTCTGTCTTGTCAATATGTATACAGTAAACACCGGTGTCTCTTTCTTGTCATGTAGACACCAGTGTATTTTGTTGAGATTCTGAAATCTTAACTCCCCCTGAGTCCCCATCTTTAAACCAATCCAGTGACTTTGATTGGTGCAGGGCTGAGCATGGATCAGATTGTAAATACCATCATTTATCTATTTCACTGCAGATTAGGTCATCATCCCTAACCCTTAAATTCAACAAATTCTTTCAATGGACTAAGATCTTGTTTTATTTGATGGCCTTCCTGCCCTGGCATTTGGCCTTTGTGCCCTCAAGAAATGGACAACACCAGGCCAAGTGGCCTGCTTGCCACTGTCGCAAAGTCGCTCTGTAGCCTATGTAAAGTGTCTTCAGATAACTTGTTTTGATTTGACACTTTAATAAAATAGAATTGAATTTAATATGATCAATGTGTGCACACAAACCTGTATGTACTGTACTAAAGTACTGCTGGATTAAATGAGTAACTCACTTGAACATGTACAGTATGCATGTAGCAGCTGAGTCCGCTGTTATTAAACAAACTACTCTATTTAACACGTATTTCAACAAAAGACAAATACCACTTACACCACCTTTAAAGGGGCCACACCATACTTTTAAAAACATATATTTTATATAAATATTGGTCCATAATATGGTTTTAGCCTAAAAAACCACTCAGATATTGAAATGTCATATTCTGTCTGTCTCTAATTCCAAGCCGTTTCAGATGCAATACCAAAGTGACCTTTGTTGGCAACAGGGTGCTGTCTTTGCTAAAATTGGAACGATACAGAGAAGCTTAGCATGGTGCCATGGCAAAAAAAAGAAAAAGAAAAAAAAAGAAAAATGTGAAATTCATGGTGTAGTCCCTTTAACTACATAGCAGCCTCTCTGGACTCAAACATCACATATTTTTACTAACATGTTGTTTTCTTTCTCTCAGGTCATCCACATTCTGGCCAATGGAAAGGTCTTTGTAAATGACCTCTACTCTGAGCTGCCCTTATCTGTTGGTGAGATGCCTGTCTGTCTGTCTGTCTGTCTGTACAGTACCGTGTAGATAAGCTATTTTCAGCTTGTAAATCAGCTATTTTCAACTTGTAGATCAGCTATTTTCAAAGTGTGACACTCATACGCAGCCAAGCATAAAATGGCTTGTCAGTACAATAATTTAGAATTTGAGTCCTCATAGCTTAGTTTTTAGGCGAACCCGGGCCGTTACTGTTACAAGGCACGTACGTTAACAGTTCACTAGAGAGCCATGGGCTCGCTAGCGAACAGCACCGCCTGGGCAAGATATGGGCTGTGCGTTGTCTCGGAAGTGCTGCGTTATGGGAAGTTACAATACGTTGTGCAGTGTGGGTCTGTTTACATCCCCCAGCGAAACAGACAAAAATAGATTGTAGCTCTTAACAGGTTTAAGGTTGTCAGAAAACGTGTTTTTGTTTGGATATTGTTTATTGCGAGAGCAACCGTCAGAGCGGGAGACACGCCAGATTTTCTTTTTCCAGCGGGGAATACGTTTGCAGGAACACCACACTGTGAAAAAAAAATATATATACAACTTCCGGGGAAGCTCACAAGGCGGAAGTAGAACTCTCTCTGCCTCATATCTTGCCCAGGCTTTACTATGCCTAACTCTAACCCTAACCCTAACATCAGTAACCCTAACTAAATTCGGACTAATGAACCTTCGGACTAATGAACCTTCGGAATTATGGGCAGTCCCCTTTTATCTTTTCAGATGAGTAAGCCTGGCTACGCAGGCTACGCAAGGCTACATTGAGATAATGTCCTCTCCTTCTCTCCTCTCCTCTCCCCACCTCTCAGCTGGTGTGTCCATGCTAGTATAATGTCCTCTCCTTCTCTCCTCTCCCCACCTCTCAGCTGGTGTGTCCATGCTAGTATAATGTCCTCTCCTTCTCTCCTCTCCTCTCCCCACCTCTCAGCTGGTGTGTCCATGCTAGTATAATGTCCTCTCCTTCTCTCCTTCTCTCCTCTCCTCTCCCCACCTCTCAGCTGGTGTGTCCATGCTAGTATAATGTCCTCTCCTTCTCTCCTCTCCCCACCTCTCAGCTGGTGTGTCCATGCTAGTATAATGTCCTCTCCTTCTCTCCTCTCCCCACCTCTCAGCTGGTGTGTCCATGCTAGTATAATGTCCTCTCCTTCTCTCCCCACCTCTCAGCTGGTGTGTCCATGCTAGTATAATGTCCTCTCCTTCTCTCCCCACCTCTCAGCTGGTGTGTCCACCTTCAGAGCGTCCTCCTTCTACCTGCTCCTCCACACGTCCCTGGGTCTCCAGCTGAAGGTGCAGCTGCAGCCCGTCATGCAGCTCTACGTCACTGCAGATCACCGGCACAGAGGCAACACCCGCGGTACGTATAACGGCCCCACGCGTGACTCATGTCTGGGGTCCAGGGGCCATATTTTCGGTCCTATCTTACCAATTATGTATAAACCTCTTTGCCTTTTTAGCTATTTTGAAAAACATTTAAAAATACTTTGTCTTTGTAGATCGGCAATTTGAAGTATTATAAAATGTTAAAAAAAAAGAAAAAAGAAGAAGCGTAGGGATGTGGAGTAAGGCATGGACGACAATAGAGCTCCAGTGTGTCCAACTGTTCATTTCCCACCTGTTTTATTAGCCTGCTTCCAGACCAGAGACTCCGCCCACTCTCAGAGTGGAGCTGAGTCTGAAATCAGGCTACTGTTTTAGAGTCCTTGTCTCAATGCTTCTCTAACTGTGGGCCCAGGGCACCACCTGGTGGGCCATGAGGATATTGTAAGTGGGGCTCCAATATTGTAAGTGTGGCCCCAATAATTGTAAAAGCGCTAAGATGTTGATTTTAAGACCTTGAAATAAATGTAGAAGGAAGGCACTGGTTGTCATGTGGTTCTTGTGTTTGCTGGTGTGAATAAAACTGGAGCTTTATAAAGAGCTAATTTCAAGGACGCGCAGTGCTGTGTGTCTTTAGGTATGCGTGGGAACTTAACAATCATGATCATTTAATAGTTCTTTGTGGTAATTTCAACTCCAACCAGGGCGATAATCATGTTGGTAATTAATTGCAACAATTAAACTATTTGTGTTGTCGTTGTTGTTCTAGGTCTGTGTGGTAACTTCAACTCCAACCAGGGCGATGACTTCATGACCCTGGGCGGAGTCACGGAGGGTACGGCCGTGGGATTCGTCAACAGCTGGAAGAACCGGGCCAGATGTTCTGATGTCAAAACACACTTTGACAAACCCTGCAGTCTGAGTGTGGAGAAAGGTACATGTTATGATCTATAACCCTGTAGTCTGAGTGTGGAGAAAGGTTCATGTTATGATCTATAGCCTGTAGTCTGAGTGTGGAGAAAGGTTCATGTTATGATCTATTACCATGTAGTCTGAGTGTGGAGAAAGGTTCATGTTATGATCTATAACCCTGTAGTCTGAGTGTGGAGAAAGGTACATGTTATGATCTATAACCCTGTAGTCTGAGTGTGGAGAAAGGTTCATTTAATGATCTATAGCCTGTAGTCTGAGTGTGGAGAAAGGTTCATGTTGTGATCTATAACCCTGTAGTCTGAGTGTGGAGAAAGGTAGGATGTTATGATCTATTACCCTGTAGTCTGAGTGTGGAGAAAGGTTCATGTTATGATCTATAACCCTGTAGTCTGAATGTGGAGAAAGGTATGATGTTATGATCTATAGCAGGGGTCTTCAACGCTTTCAGGCCAAGGACCCCTCTTTGAGAGATGTGTCAGGGGAACCACAGCATCAGGAGTTATGTAATTGTTATTGTTATGACCGAAGGTCGCATATACTCTGAAGAATCGTGTCGCTTGAGTGTCCGTCCTTCCTTCCTTCCTTCCTTCCTTCCGTATCCTCATGACCGTCCTTCCGTATCCTCTGTGATGTCAGTGTGATGTCAGCGAGTTGTGACATCACTTCCTGTACAGGGCGGCTACACGAAATGTGGATAACACTATATATGGAGATAGTCCAGTCCATCATGTCATAGGACTACCGTCATAGAAAGTAGCCATTGTTAGGCCGGAGTCATTGGCTGTCTAAACATGGAGATGTGGATAACACTATATATGGAGATAGTCTAGTCCAATATGTCATATGGGACTACCGTCATAGACAGTAGCCATTGTTAATCCGGAGTCAATGGCTGACTGTCTGTACAGGAAGTGATGTCACATGACATACTTTTTATGCCCATATATGAGTCCTAACATGGAGATGTGGATAACACTATATATGGAGATAGTCTAGTCCAATATGTCATATGGAACTACCGTCATAGACACAGCCATTGACTCCGGCCTAACAATGGCTACTGTCTATGACGGTAGTCCCATTATGACATGATGGACTGGACTATCTCCATATATAGTGTTCTCCACATTTCCATGTTTAGGCCCCATCGCTCACACCCTCGATGGGGTTGGCGATAGGGCCTTTCTGTGTGGAGTTTGCATGTTTCCCCGTGTCTCCTAGGGTTGATACCCTCACAAAAACATGAACAAACTCCCCCCAGAATGATAACAACTAGAATCGTCAGAGAAACACTGTGGTTGGCCAGATAGTCAAGAATTGGCGCGACCTCGCCCTTTAGGGCGAGGTTGCATGTCACCCTGAGGTGTCTTACTAGTATAGATATGTACATTTTTATATTTACTGGACAGTATTTGTCTTTGCAGAACATTACATCTTTCTTTCATTTTTTTTTTTTTTTTTTTTTTTTTGTTACAGAGAATTATGCAAAGCACTGGTGCTCTCTGCTGACTGACCAGCAGGGGGTGTTTGCTGCGTGTCACTCTGAGATCAGTCCTGACTCCTATAAAGACGTAAGTCCCTTCACAATGTCATGTGATGATGCTAGAATATTCTCATATTATGAGAGAGTGTGGTCTATCCAACCATAGACATAGAAAGGTAGATGACTAGACGCCTCTTCTGGCTCTGGGGCATTGGTAAAAAAGCATGTGTGGTCCAGGGACCCAGATGGTTCCTCGAGGGGGTTCCAAATGGCCTGGGATGTTTTTGTGATAATAAAAATATTAAAATGGGACTATTGTTAACCAACCCAGCGTCCTCAGGGAAGCATTAGCCAAACATAACAGATCTAATCAAAAATAGGGTATTTTTAAAATACCCTATCTACTGTAATTCCACAACATGACACGTTGTGAGGTTATAGACTGGCTAGTTTTGGCAAATAGTCCAAGAACGGAGCCAACTCATGGCCAGTGTATCATGGACAACTACATAAAGAATTATAGTCTCTGTAATAGAGTAACAAAGTCATGACGTGACTCGCTCATCCTCCGGTTCACTGAAGTAATTTCTCTATGGAGAATAACATTTAGTCATCTTAAAATCCTCTCATATAAGCACTGTGGTCCAAAAATAAACAAACGGTCTCTGCGATATTGTCGGGGAGGTAGCTCTGTATGGTTTATGATAGTCAGTCACTCATATTTGATACTGCTGTTTCTGGCAAAAATGTAACTAATTCTGCGACAGTAACATTAGCGTTTTCTCACCATCAGTTGATTCTTCATATCCATAGGAGTCAAACCACTGAGATCATTTGTTTATGTTTGTGTGTGTGTGTGTGTGTGTGTGTGTGTGTGTGTGTGTGTGTGTGTGTGTGTGTGTGTGTGTGTGTGTG
The DNA here is from genome assembly GCF_963921795.1 of Nannobrachium achirus. NCBI lineage: Eukaryota > Metazoa > Chordata > Actinopteri > Myctophiformes > Myctophidae > Nannobrachium > Nannobrachium achirus. Next base: position 47,851,834 of record NC_137822.1, on the reverse strand, counting down.
TGTGTGTGTGTGTGTGTGAGTGAGTGAAAGTTTATCACTTTCAAAAAGTAATAAAATCAATGAAAAATACCCACACACTGACAAAAACATGTAGCATTATTTCAACGTTTTGGTCATTTAGACCTTCATCAGGACGGATGTCGGATGTTTTATATCACGTTAAAATGATTCTGGTTCCGTCCGTCCCTAACGTAGGTGACCTCTCTGTGACCTCTCTGTGACCTTTCTGTGACCTCTCCCTCCTCTGTAGCTCCAGGATGGACAGAATGCACAGAATTAAGAGCCGGTTGGTTAAGCCTCTAGGGGGCGTAGTTACACACGCATGACACACGTGTAACTACGTTGATTATTATATTATATAGAGTTGTTTCTGTGTTCCGTCTCCTTTCCATAACAGCATGCCCTGCATGTGTGACAGAACTTTGTTCTTTCCATAACTGCATGTATGACACATGTTACTGTGTTGTTTGCATGTGTGTTGACAGAACTGCATGTATAGTGCATGTTTGTTTGTGTTGAAAAAACTGCATGTATGTAACTGTTTTGTTTGCATGTATGTTGACAGAACTGCATGTATGTAACTGTGTTGTTTGTGTTGAAATAACTGCATGTATGTAACTGTTTTGTTTGCATGTGTGTTGACAGAACTGCATGTATGTAACTGTGTTGTTTATGTTGACAGAACTAGGGATGCGGTATCGGTACTCGCAGTATCGGTACTCGCCCCAATACCGGCCTATTTTGCTGTACTCGTACTAGATACCAGTTTGTTTTTATAAATATGTTGGTAACAACATATCAAAAGTCCTAAGACACAGTTGTGTGTGTGTGTGTTAGTTCAACTAATGAACAGTGTTTTCACCTTCTCTCACTCTAGGCATGACAACATACTTATTTAAAGCATTGTATTTTGGAGCGCCACACACTATTTAAGCACTTGTACAGAAACATAACTTACAGTATCGGTATTGGGTATCGGGAAGTACTGAAATTAAGTACTCGTACTTGTACTTGGTCAGCAAAAAAGTGGTATCGGGACATCCCTAGACAGAACTGCATGTATGACACATGTATGTAACTGTGTTGTTTACATGTATGTAACTGTGTTGTTTACATGTATGTTTTCAGAACTGCATGTATGACACATGTAACTGTGAGAAGAGTGAGGACTGCATGTGTGCCGTCATATCCTCCTACGTCCACGCCTGCTCTGCTGTTGGAGTCCAGCTCACCGACTGGAGGGACTCTGTGTGTGGTGAGTGTTTGTAGATCTACAGTAAACAGAGACTCTGTGTGTGGTGAGTGTTTGTAGATCTACAGTAAACAGAGACTCTGTCTGTGGTGAGTGTTAGATCTACAGTAAACAGAGACTCTGTGTGTGGTGAGTGTTAGATCACCAATATATTGACTTATTGAATTGTTTGCACAGGTAGAAAGCTATTTCAACCAATCAGATTGCCTTGTCGAACTATCTGTTGTTTAATATTTGAGAATTTGGCAATGTTTTAGTGGGAGACCTCTGTGTTTCCCCACTGATCTTGTCCTTATGCATCTGTTCTTCTCTCAGGTAAGTACGTGAAGTCCTGCCCCAGCAGCATGGTGTACAGCTACAGCGTCCCATCCTCCAGGAGGACGTGCCGGTGCCTGGCCGGGTCGGACCCGTCCTGCTCCGTGTCCTTCTCCCCGCTGGACGGGTGCGTCTGCCCCGCGGGGAGCTTCCTGGACGACGCAGGGAAGTGCGTCCCCCCCGCCGGCTGCCCCTGCTACGACAAGGGCTCAGCGCTGCAACCCGGGGAGGTGGTCAACAAGGACGGAGTCACGTGGTACGGGGGGGTGGGGGTGGGGGGGGGAGGTGGTCAACAAGGACGGAGTCATGTGGTACGGGGGGGTGGGGGTGGGGGTGGGGGGGGGAGGTGGTCAACAAGGACGGAGTCATGTGGTACGGCTGCTGTGGGGGGGGGGGGGGGGGGCACAAGGAGAGAGAGAGAGAGAATATGGTTTCTATGTGTCCTAGTACTAGTAGGAAGGGGATATCTTAGAAAGTCCTGGAATAAATTCCTTACCAAAACATTTCTTCACCAATGTGTTTGTAAAGGTGTCTAGTAATATAACACATCTCACAAAGACTGAAATTCAGTTTCCCTAGGAGAATCCTTGACAGCTGCTGAAAGTTGAGGTCCCATTAAATTAAAGGGGCACTCCACCACTTTTCAACCTGTCTTCATATAATAGGTCCTCACTAATGTTCATGATAAAATATTACAATTTTTTTCTACTCAGTTTGGGTCTCATAGGAGAGCTGTGGGTGGGTCAAATCCTTCTACCGGTGACATCATCAATGGGAAATGCAAGCTAATAGAAACTGCAGGCTTTCTATTCCTGAAAAAGTTGCAATGTTAAAGTGGAAGCCATTGTTCTCGTGATAATAAAAATCTTTTTTTTTTTTTTTCAAAAATATTGCCAGACCCATGAAATGGGTAGGCCTACATAAGCAAATGTCGGTCTGTCCTGTTTTTCTCCATAGATGGTCATGATGATGACATGATGATGACATGAGGGAGGGATAGACCGACAGACAAAGCCTTCATGTCATCACAATGACATGAGGGAGGGACAGACCGACAGACAAAGCAAAAGGCTTTGTCTGTCGGTCTGTCCCTCCCTCTTTTCTCCATATTTGGTCACAATGATGTCACAAATGATGATGACATGAGGGAGGGACAGACAGCCTATAAAGGGACAGACAGCCTATAAATGTACCATTAAATTTATAGGCCCAGAGGGTTGGCAGAACCGGGGTCTGGCACAACCAGGTTGACCTGGTCTAGTTATTTTACATTTTGTTGTCAAACGATGATGTCACCGGTAGAAGGATTTGACAGCTCTCCTATGAGACCCAGACTGAATAGAAAAAATTGTGCTATTTTATTATGAACATTAGTGAGGACTTATTATATGAAGACAGGTTGAAAAGTGGTGAACTACTCCTTTAAATATACAGGATAAAACACACCAAAATAAATATGCTTTAAGTAGCATGTCAAGGGTCAAACTAGGGGGTTTTCATGATTCTGAATCCATTGCAAGCATTCGTTTTGCACAAAAAACATTTCTTGGGGTGAAGGTGGCTCCCACAAAACTGTGAAAAGTGATGACTCATCACCAAACCATAGTTGTGTCGGGCCGTTTTTGGCCAAGGATGTTTTTCGTGCAAAACGAATGCTTGCAATGGATTCAGAATCATGAAAAACCCCTAGTTTGACCCCTCACCTGTTACTTAAATCATATTTATTTTGGTGTGTTTTATCCTGTATAGTTAATTTAATGGGACCCCAACTTTCAGCAGCTGTCACGGATTCTCCTAAGGAAACTGAATTTCAGTCTTTGTGAGATGTGTTACTAGACACCTTTACAAACACATTGGTGAAGACATTTTTTGGTAAGGAATTTATTCCAGGATATGACACTATTTCTTTAAGATTCTATTCTATCTGTCTATATATAGTATTTTTATGTACAATGTATTTTTATTTACGTTCATAAAGTTAACATAAGAACATATACATGCATTGGAAACTGTATAGTATCAGTGCTGTCAGCATGCAGATGGTCAGACGGATGGACAGACATTTGCTAAATTAACAGTTAGATACAGTATAGGCCTACTGTATGTCTATAGTGTCTATAGCATACATGGGCAACTGGCGGCCCCACCTTCACTTAATGCGGCTTGCAGGTTGATATTGGAATACTGATATATTATTGATTTCAGCTGTTATAAACATTACAAACATGACCCGCTTTAATTACTTCAGTCTATTTTAGTAGCTTAATGACTAGTATTAAAATGTTATTGCATTGTTTTATGTCCAATGTATTTGTATTTCAGTTCATAGAGTTAACATAAGAACATATAAATGCATTTGAAATTAACAAATACAAAAAAAACTACTTACTTTTCAGGATTCCACTTCAAAAATAGTAAAAATAGCAGATCTACAAGCTCATAACGTGTCGCACTGCAACACGTTTTGTGCTTGTGTGAAAATGTAGTGGCCCTCTCCACCATCAAAGTTGCCCACCCCTGGTCTATAGTATCCTCATCTTCAGTGCTTCGGTGATTGTATATAGGAGGGGGTGAGAGAGAGACAGAGTTTATGTAATGCATGCGTTGTGATTCATAATCAATACAATATCTTTTTCAGCACCTGTACGATGGGACAGCTCCGCTGCCTTGGAGAAGTTTCATTTCGACTTGAATTGCAGTCATGTAAGTTTAAAGTTACTCTTTACACTGCATGTACACTGACTCTAACTAAATAATATGATTCATCTACTTGTAGTTCATATAATGTACTGTAGTGAATTATGTGAAGAATACATTCTTAATTTAACTACATCAAATGATGACTATTGACGGTGATTTGTAGATGTTTCAAAGCAGTGGTTCTCAAGCTGTTCTTGATCGGGCCACACTTGAAAATTGAAAGCATCCGCAGAGCGCAGGCCCCGTGTCTGACCACTAACATTTGTAGTATACTTTCAGTTTGTATTCATTGTAATCACTTTTGAATATAATATATACTATTATTATCATACCTGGTGGCTGTGTCTGGGGCCCACTGAGAACCACTGTTTTAGACAAAGGTATAATAGTAAAAAGTGATTTGTGATCAGTTGAATAGTAACAGTGTAATGTTGTACCCCTACAGCTTGCATCACTCCCATGGTGTTCTATAGTGAATAATACCAGGTGTAATGTTTTACCCTTGCAGCCTGCAGTGATCCCATGGTGTTCTATAGTGAATAATACCAGGTGTATTGTTGTACCCTTGCAGCTTGCATCGCTCCCATGGTGTTCTATAGTGAATAATACCAGGTGTAATGTTGTACCCTTGCAGCTTGCAGTTCTCCCATGGTGTTCTATAGTGAATAATACCAGGTGTAATGTTGTACCCTTGCAGCTTGCAGTTCTCCCATGGTGTTCTACAACTGCTCCACGGCGGGACCCGGAGACAAAGGTTATGCATGTCAGGACAGCTGCCAAACCCTGGGCGCTGAATGTGTACGTATCCTGCACCAAACGCACCTTGTTTAGAACCATGTGTATCCATCCAGCATCAGACACACCTAAATAGAATACATATTGTGCACATACAGGTATAGGTACAGTAAATGGTAAATGGTGCCTTTATCCAAGGCGCTTTACATAGATTGAGCATTACATTCACCCATCCACACACACATTCATACACCGATGGCAGAGGAAACCATGCAAGACACCAACCTGCTTATCAGGAGCAGTTAGGGGTTCAGAGTCTTGCTCAAGGACTCTTCCACACTAACTCTGGGGGAGCCTGGGATCGAACTGGGAACCCTTCGAGGGCCGTCCTTGTTCTAATGACGGTTTCTCTACCCCTGTGTCACTGCCGCCCCCACATAATGGTAGATGCTGGGTGATGGTAGTTATCAATCTGATTGGTTTAATTGATGTAATGCCTAAAACACTACCGTGACTAATTCAGGCCGTGTTGTGACGAAACTGTGCACCGTGCCATGAAGTTACAGTCTAAATAGAGGCCACACTGTAAATAACTATAACTATAATTACAGTGTAGGCAGATTATATTACCTGTTAAGTCTGTGTTTATAATGCATTTGGGCTTCATAGAAGGTGTTAGCACAATGTATTTATTTACCATTGCCATGACAAACCATACAAGTTGCTAACTAACAATGAATTATGGTGCATATCTATTGATTCAGAGGTTCTATTATTATCACTCAGGGTTCTATTTTAACCCCAGGTGGAAACGGAGTGTGTGTCTGGGTGCGTGTGTCCGTCTGGGATGGTGACGGACGGTAGAGGAGGCTGCATCAAGCCGGAGGTGTGTCCATGCATGCACAACGGCGCCCCCTATCAGCCTGGAGACACTATCAAGGTGGACTGCAACAACTGGTAAGATAGACATGGCAAGAGGACCCCCAAATTAATCTGGCCACAGACCCCCATCTGAAGATATTTTCTGCCAGGGACCCCATTCATGATTTGTCTTGTTAAAGGGGAAGACCACCCATTTTCAATATTGAACTGTGTCATTAATTTGCCTTAAAGGAGTTGTGTGGAAATAGAAAAAAAGTTCCCCCTCTTCTGTGTTGCCTAGAACTGGAGGATTGATTTTGGGGTTTGTATTGTAAAGTACAACTTGATGACATCACACATTGTACTTTACAATACAAACCCCCAAATCAATCCTCCAGTTCTAGGCAACACAGAAGAGGGGGAACTTTTTTCTATTTTCACACAACTCCTCTAAGGTATATTAATGACATATTTCAATATTGAAAATGGTGGTCTTCCCCTTTAAAATGTTTTAAAATTATTAAAAATCTTTCACATTGTATTTTTATATTTTTATTAGATGATCTTACCATAGACAAGCAGGTTCTCTCTCCTGATTGGGCAAAATTGGTAACCTGATCTGAAATTGTGTTTTCTGCTTATGATGATTAGAAAAGGTGACCCCTGTTATTGAACAAACACACTGTAGCAATGATTAATATCCCTGCAAACCAAATGACGTCATGATGACGTTATAACATCCTCCGGTGACTCCAGTGACGTTCAGAACTAGGATTATTGTTATTGTTTGTAATGTTAGTTGAAATATGAGCATACATTTATATTCTGGGACATATCTGACTAGTTATGATATTAATCTGGCCTCGATCGGAACCTCTCTGATTAATCCAGGACGTCCGTTTTCGTGGGCAGGATTTATGTTGGTTGAAATCAGGTGATATTCTAGGCCAGATCTGACTAGTCATGGTTTGACTTGATCTGGCCCCAATCCAGACGTCACTGATTGGTCCAGGTCCTGACCGTGCTTGGTGGGATGGGAACATGGAGCTATTTAACGTTTAATTTAGTAACAACAATCACAGTATTGGGGAGATAACATTTGTTTGTCATTACTTTAGCAATTCTTCTTCTTCCTCCATGCAGTACCTGTAAGAACGGCACGTGGCAGTGTTCAAGCGACCCGTGCCATGGGACCTGCTCTGTCTACGGTGACGGACACTACATCACGTTTGACGGGAAACGCTTCAACTTTGAGGGCAGCTGTGAATACACTCTGACACAGGTGTGAATATACTCTAAAACAGCTGTGAATACACTCTGACACAGGTGTGAGACTACACTCTTATGCTGCATTAACACAGGCAGATACAAAGCCACAGTATAACATCAATTTTCAACGGAAGTCAGCCAACATGAAGACACAAAGCTACATACAGTACACCCAATGTTTGTATAGTCGCTACAACATCAAGTTGAGCACTGGTTTCAACTGCAGATACAAAGCTAAACTAAAAAAGTCACGTTTCACCATTTCTGCTCAATTCTCTCTTCCCACAACTCCTGCTTGTAATGAGGATGTGACGACTAATCATTTCTGTCAGACAATTCCCTGTTCTTCTTAAGCCTGGGCTTTACATATTCCTTTTATATATACCTTTCTTGTCGGACACTTGCTATCGTCAACAAGCGTGTTGACGAACACTTCAACAGCAACACAGTGAAGTGATAAATAAAGTGATGATAAATAAGAAGCAATCAAAAATCCCTATAAGCTAGCACATCCAAAACTTCAAATCAATGGAGGACAAATAACTCACATTTCCACTTTTTTATTGGCACACAAACAAACGAACGCTTAGGCGTTTTGGCTATGAGCTTTCACCAAAGCATTGAGTAGATATGCTGTGTTTATCTTTGTGTCTTCTGTATAGCTGTCAGTGTGAGACCTTGGCTTCGGTCATTAGACACCTTCCTAAATAGTAAATAGACGTAATTTATAAAGCGCTTTTCTCCAAAGCGCTTTACAATTTACTTCACATTCACCCATTCACACACCGATGGTGGAGGAAACCATGCAAGGCACCAATTAACCTGCTCATCGGGAGCAGTTAGGGGTTCTGTGTCTTACTCTTATCTACTCTATAATGTTCCTCTGATGTTCTCCAGGACTACTGTGGCAGTCAGCAGACCAACGGCAGCTTCAGAGTGATCACTGAGAACGTTCCCTGTGGAACCACAGGAACCACCTGCTCCAAGTCCATCAGGATCTACCTGGGGGTAAAGTGTTACGATATTATATGAGTAGATTATGAATAGGAAACAAAGGAAGGATGATGCTCACAACCTTTCACACCCATTAGGGACTAATGCATATCTCACTGGGTGTAATCAGTGATTAGCAGTGATTTCAGGGAGGCCATGAAGGCCATGGCTGTCGTTGCCCCTCAGTTTGGCCTTTTGCCCCTCTAAAAATGGCATGCTCTGAGTCTGAGGCCACAGTGGCCTTAATGCCCCAGCTGACCAGACCATTTTCTCCTCTGTCTCTGTCTTGTCACTCTATGTAGACAGCAGTGTCTCTTTCTTGTCATGTATTTTGTTGAGTCCCATCTTTTTGGTGCAAGGCTGAGCATGGATCAGATTGTATATATACCATCATTTATTTATTTCACTGCAGAGAGTCTACATATTACATTTAAAATCATCCTTAATCCTTAAATTCAATTTATTCTTTCAATGGACAAAAATGTTGTTTTATGTGATGGCCTTCCTGCCCTTGCATTTGGCCTTTGTGCCCTCAAAAAATGGACAACACCAAAGGCCAAGTGGCCTTGACCCTAAAATGACAAAATCCCAGGTCTGGTGATTAGGCAACAAACTTCCATTCCTCCCCCCAGTAGCAGCAGCAGCCACAGAGTCACCCATTGCATGCTTTGTGTTTGTGTCCTTCCAGGACTCAGAGTTGCAGCTGAGCGACGGCAGCCACCAGGTGGTCCACAGCGGAGGGAACCACACGGTGCCGTTCCACGTCCGTTCTGTAGGAATCTACCTGGTTCTGGAGGCCCACAACGGACTCATCCTCATGTGGGACAAGAAGACCAGCATCTTCATCAAGATCACTCCCACATATACGGTACACCAGGGTTCCCCAATAGGCCGCAAATGGCCCACGGGGGGCTACTGTCTGGCCCACACCAACCCCAGTAATAATGGTGGTATGAGAGCATCAACAACACTAGTATATCGTCGTTGTCGGGTGGAAATCGTGTACGTTCTTTCGCAAATCATACAAGGCCGTCGCACAAAAGTAGCGAAAACAGGAGATCTACAAGCACACAATGCCTCGCACCGCGAGGCGTTGTGTGCTTGTAGATTGGCTGTTTTCACTAGTTTAAATCATTTTTTAAATGATAAATTCAAAACGAACGGTTTTGGAAATACAAGATTTTCACAGGACAACGACGAAAACTGTCGCTGGAGTAGCGGGAACGCCACCGTCGCCCCCTGCAATGTTGTGGCCCTCGGCTTGGTACCCTAGGCATAATTTGGCCCTTGGGGAACCCTGCGGTACACCTTTTTACCACAACCAAGAGCGTCTTTTTTCAATGAATTTATCATGGTTTAAATTTGATAGTTTGAAGTTACAATGGGTTTGCATTAGGATTATGTGGGTTCTAGCACAATGCCGTCGTCTGGCTGATTAAATGTCTGTCATTGCTGATCAAAATGAATATCCAATATCTAAATACTGACCCAATCAAAGTAGAAACTCACAAAAAAGCCTGGGTAGACGTTAACATGAGTTGAACCAGTTTGAGGGTGAAATATCCCTTTAAGACATTTTGGGCTGTTGTGCTGAAACATGGGCTCTCGGACCAATGGTCAGAAAAAAAGAATCCTACTTCCCGAAAGACGATGTTTTTCTAAATCTTAAGCAAGACGTCATTGTTAACATTTGAACTGAATGATCAGAACCCTGACCATTCAGTTCAAATGTTAACAATGACGTCTTGCTTTAGTAATCCTTTCGTAATTTCCCATCATTTCTCATCTTCGTAAGCCTTTGGATTGGGCGGAATGTGTGTTTTTGTTATTCAGTGTTGTTTGCTCTAAGTTTCTAACTATTCAAGTCTAATTAATCACTAATTCCTTATGTATTCTCAAAGAGAATATTCAAACCATCCAGGGGTGTCACAAGGGGGGTGGGGGGAAGTGGGACTGAGTTAGGGTGGCTTTAGGGTGGCTTTAGAGGGGCCTTAATTATTTTATACTTTAGCTATTGAAAAATAGCAGATATACAAGCTTGCAACTATGAGCTTGTAAATCTATATACGTCGTTAAAATGTGTGCAAATCTTTTGTCATGTATAACATTTTGCTTCTGGGGGTCCCTGGAACTAAATATTTTCAGATGGGGGTCCGTGACATAACGTTTTGGGGGTCCTTCACATGAAAAAGTTTGAGCACCACTGACATAGAAATATTCAAAGAGTTGCACAATTTTTCAAAAATAGCAGATCTACAAGCTCGCAGCGTGGCATCATTTTTCAACAGTTAAAAATTATGCATAATATTAATGCGCCATTCTCAGTCTAACTCATGGGGCGCCCGCAGTGAATCCTTGTACCCAGGGCCCAGAATTTGGTGTGACACCCCTGAAACCATCAAAAGGATTTATTTCCAACTAAAATAATGTACAGTATTGGGCAAGAGTTTTAACCTCGCAAGTCCCTAACTCAAGCCAGGTACCTGCAATTGTGAATATTGTTTATCTAATCCTGACACCAAATGACAATAAACTGTTCCGTCTCTTCGTCCCGTCTACAGGGTCAGCTGTGCGGTCTGTGTGGGAACTACGACGGCAACGGCAACAACGACTTCTCCACGCGCAGCCGGGCGGTGGTGGTGAGCCCCGTGGTGTTCGGGAACAGCTGGAAGCGCTCGGCCAGCTGTCCCGACACCGCCGCTAACAGGAACCCCTGCTCTGCTAACCCCTACCGCCTGTCCTGGGCACAGAAGCAGTGCAGCCTCATCCACAGCAAGGTGTTCTCTGCCTGCCACGACGTGGTACGTACCAGGGGTCTGGGTGATGGAAGAAGTTCTCACATGTTGTAGTAAAGAAGTACCTGAGACGAATAACAGTATAAGTCCAAATTTGATTTTTTTTTATATAAATATATTTTTGGATTTACCAGACTGTAAACCACAAACTAGTCATTTTTAATCTGTTAAATTGTTTATGCAATCCCCCGTCATTTTGTTTAATTGTAGGTTTTAATGTTATCTGCTCCCTTTGTCTGCTGAATATTGCTTGTACGGACTTAGACTGTAGTTCCACAAACTGCTGGAGATATACTGTTTTTCCACTTTCCATAAGCATTATGTCTTATAGTTCTTAATATATATGAGTTAAGTATAAAAATGTAATTCAACAAAATGAGAGGGGAGTACATTAAGACTTTAAGAGATTAAAAACCTCTAGATTGTGGTCTATAGTCTGGTAAATCAAAAAAATATCTTTATCCAAAATTTTAAAATACGGACTTATCCCTCATTCACATAGCATTCACATGGTCTGAGTAGGCGGGGATTCAGCCCCCGAATCAACTCGTCTGACCACAGACACGGAGCGGCAGAAATTGCGACATAAATATTTCAACTTTTTTTAAATAACGGCTATATATGTAATATTAATGATAATTTGGCTTAAATATGGACTTAAATGAAAGTATATAGAACCAACAAGTCGTGAAAACCCCGTGTCCTCCCGTGAGCGAGTATTCCTACCGTAGGAGACGGTAGGAGACGGTGTCCGTCACCTACGTTACGACCTCCTGCATCCAGCACTCTCTCTCCCCCGGGGAGAGCTAGACAGCTGCAGCTGGGCAGCGCTGTGTGTGTGTGTGTGTGTGTGTGTGTGCACGCGAGAGAGAGAGAGAGACACGCTGACCTGCCTACATTCCAATCAATTAGCAATCCTTTTTTTTTTTTCTCTCTCTCTCTCGCTCGCACACACACACACACACAGAAGCACACGGAAGCGCAGCGGCAGTGACTGGACCGGACCGACCAAAACAGCTCGTTAAGTTATTTAACAGCTTGTTTGAATGTTCTATTCTTCTTTTTTTTACCAGAAAAAGCTTATGTAGTAACTTATTTCCCATCTAGAGAGGCTATTTTATATTATAGGTTTCCGAATGCACTCCTGTTTAAACAACCTGTTTTCTCTGATCGAAAGCAGGCTGACTGGTTGAGTGACAGGTACCTTGGACCGCTCATTTACATAGAAATACAGATGCATGGTTTTGACCAAGCTGCCGGGTTGTTTAGCTCGCTTATTTTTACAACTATATATCTGTAGTGTGTACACGGCTTTAAGCTAAATTCACACTGCAGATATATAGTTGAACGTTTAGCTTGGTACTTCAATGTTATCTCTATGGAAACCAGCTTCCATGCTCGAAAAAAAGCTTGGAAATGAAAAGTTTGCTTTTTTTTCACTAGTCCTCAATTTTATAGCAGCTTTTTTTAGCGTTCAAACTGCAACATAGCTTGCTTTGTTTTGCCCAACCAATCAGAGCACAGCATGGTCTGAGTAGGCGGGGATTCAGCCCCCCGAATCAACTCGTCTGACCACAGACACGGAGCGGCAGAAATTGCGACATAAATATTTCAACTTGTTTTTAATAACGGCTATATATGTAATATTAATGATAATTTGGCTTAAATATGGACTTAAATGAAAGGATATAGAACCAACAAGTCGTGAAAACCCCGTGTCCTCCCGTGAGCGAGTATTCCTACCGTAGGAGACGGACGGTGTTACTTACAACCACCGTCACCTACGTTTGGAATAATAGCCTCCCGTACGACCTCCTGCATCCAGCACTCTCTCTCCCCCGGGGAGAGCTAGACAGCTGGTGCAGCGCTGTGTGTGTGTGTGTGTGTGTGTGTGTGTGTGTGCGCGAGAGAGAAAGAGAGAGAGAGAGAGACACGCTGACCTGCCTACATTCCAATTGATTGATTGATTGAAGGCTTTATTAGAAGTTTGCATAGGAAAATGTACAGATTCATGACGGTACAGTTCACTGGTACAAGGTCTACTAAAAGGAGATCCATGAAAAGACTAAGCTTATTTCAACAGGAAACCATTAAAGTATCTCATATAACATTGAATGACAGACAAATAGAACACAGTACTATGCAGTAGATATGTAAAGAAAAAAAGAAAACAGTAGGTCTATACAATCAGTAAGTACAGTATATACAATATATACAAGGAAGGGGCAGGTAACAGTAAGTCTAAACAATCAGTATGTACAGTATATACAAGGAAGGGGCAGGGAGGGTAGGGTTGGGCTAGGTTTTTACCAGTTGTGAACGGCTGCTGCCTGTAAGTGGTTTTTTAGGGCAATTTTAAAGGATGCTAGTGATCCACACTCCTTTATGGCCTTCGGTAAGGCATTCCACATTTTTGTGGTGTAGCAGAAGAACGAGTTCGACCCTTTCTTTGAGTTGACTCTGGGTTGGACGTGATCTGTGGCACTGCCTCTGGTGTTGTAATTATGGACATCCTTAACGTTCGTAAAGTATTTTGACAGGTACTTGGGTATCATAGTGGTGTAGTGTATCTTGTACACCAGGCCCATTGCAAGTTGCTGTACTCTGTCATCTACTCTGAGCCACCCCACTCTTAACTGGTGAGTAGCGGTGAGGTGAGTCTGATTGGGAAGGTTAAGCAGGACCCTAATTAGTTTATTTTGGGCTGTTTGGAGTTTAGTTTTTAGGGCTTGTGGGGCGTCACGATACCATACGTGGACTCCATAGTCAAAGAGGGGCTGGATTATTGCACCAGCTATGGTCTTCAGTGTGTTGAAGTTGACCATTGGGGCGATCCTCTGTAGGAAACGAGTTCGTTGGTTGATTTTTTGTATTACTTTTGAAGTCATCTTTTCGCTGGAAAGATTAGCTTCAAGGATACATCCTAAGTAGGAGATTTCGTTTTTTCGTGTTATGACCTTGTCACCCACTTTGATTGTGAAGTTCTCTACCTTTTTGAGGTTATGATTTGATCCAAAGAGGATGGACTCGGTTTTGCCCAGGTGAATTGATAATTTGTTGTCGTTAAGCCATGTGCAGATCTTACTCAGTTCAGAGTTAAGTGTCTTTTCAACCTGCAAGTGGTCCTTGCCCGAGACTAGGAGAGCCGAGTCATCCGCGAACAGGAACAGGTTGCAGTCGCAAGCAGATGCCATGTCGTTCACGTATATTAGGAACAACAGAGGTCCCAGTATGCTACCTTGGGGAACTCCACAGCTTACTGGGAGGGGGGGGGACAGGGTACCGTTAATCTCCACCACCTGTTCCCTCCCCACCAGGTAAGATTGCATCCAGCTCACTGCTGCGCTGTCAAGACCGATGGCTTTTAGTTTCTCAATCAGAATAGCATGATCCACGGTGTCAAATGCCTTCTGGAGGTCCATCATGACCATGCCACTATACTTGCCCTGATCCGCTTCACGTTTGATTTGGTCAGTCAAATAGAGAAGGCATGTGTCAGTGGAATGGGATTTTCTGAATCCAGATTGGAACTCGTAAATCAGATTATTCTCATCGAGATATCTTGCAATCAATTAGCAATCCTTTTGTTTTTTTTCTCTCTCTCTCGTTCGCGCACACACACACACAAGCACACGGAAGCACAGCAGCAACGGCAGTGACTGGACCGACCAAAACAGCTCGTTAAGTTAAACAGCTTGTTTGAATGTTCTATTCTTATTTTTTTACCAGAAAAAGCTTATGTAGTAACTTATTTCCCATCTAGAGAGGTTATTTTATATTATAGGTTTCCGAATGCACTCCTGTTAAAACAACCTGTTTTCTCTGATCGAAAGCAGGCTGACTGGTTGAGTGACAGGTACCTTGGACCGCTCATTTGCATAAAAATAAAGCTGCATGGTTTTGACCAAGCTGCCCGGTTGTTTAGCTCGCTTATTTTTATAACTATATATCTGCAGTGTGAATGCGGCTTTAGACTGTTATTCGTCTCAGCTACAATTTATTGTTCCAACAGTAGTCAATTCTCAATTAAATTCAGAGCTTCAATTGGCATGAGAAAAAACAAAGTGTCAAAATATAATAAAAACTGTTGAAAATGGGGAACATATATATACAGCAGGGGTTTTCAAAGTGGGTGATGGGGCACCCTGGGGTGCCGTGACGGCAGTCCAGGGGTGCCACGAGATAATTTGATAATATTTGGAATTTATTTGGACACTTGAAAAAATATTGAGTATCATTTTAGACTTGAAGTAAAAAGTTATTTTGAGTCAGTTCTAGGCTAGCCAAAATGGCTATTATCTCAATGTTTTCCTCACAACATAATCACTAAAATATCATCGCTGTCGGGCAGAAACCTTGTATCTCCAAGTTTCAAATGTGTACGTCTTTTGGTAAAGCAAAGCCCTGCTTCATCATACAAGACTGTCGCACAAAACAAATGAAAACAGCCGATCTACAAGCACACGACGCCTCGTGATGCGAGGTGTTGTGTGCTTGTAGATCTGCTGTTTTCACTAGTTTAGTACATTTTATAGATGATAAATACAAAACGAACGGTTTTGGACATACAAGGTTTCCACCCGACAATGACAATATGCTATAAATATAAGATGCTGGGAGTGAAGATTATAATGTAGGGGTGCCTCGGATTAAAAAAATATTTATGGGGTTCCCTGAGACAAAAAAGTTTGGGAACCCCTGATATACAGTTGAAGGGGGTAAAGCATTGTGGAGCTTTTTTTTTGTCGTTGGTCATGTTTTCAAACTTACTTTGGGTGTGTGTAATCTGTGGGAAATATGTGTCTCTGATGTCTTGGTATAGTGGGCAGGTGGTCAGTATGTGTCTCTGATGTCTTGGTATAGTGGGCAGGTGGTCAGTATGTGTCTCTGATGTATTGGTATAGTGGGCAGGTGTTCAGTATGTGTCTCTGATGTCTTGGTATAGTGGGCAGGTGTTCAGTATGTGTCTCTGATGTCTTGGTACAGTGGACAGGTGGTCAGTATGTGTCTCTGATGTCTTGGTACAGTGGACAGGTGGTCAGTATGTGTCTCTGATGTCTTGGTATAGTGGGCAGGTGTTCAGTATGTGTCTCTGATGTCTTGGTACAGTGGGCAGGTGGTCAGTATGTGTCTCTGATGTCTTGGTACAGTGGGCAGGTGGTCAGTATGTGTCTCTGATGTCTTGGTACAGTGGGCAGGTGGTCAGTATGTGATGTCTTGGTACAGTGGACAGGTGGTCAGTATGTGTCTCTGATGTCTTGGTACAGTGGGCAGGTGGTCAGTATGTGTCTCTGATGTCTTGGTACAGTGGGCAGGTGGTCAGTATGTGTCTCTGATGTCTTGGTATAGTGGGCAGGTGGTCAGTATGCGTCTCTGATGTCTTGGTACAGTGGGTAGGTGGTCAGTATGTGTCTCTGATGTCTTGGTATAGTGGGCAGGTGGTCAGTATGTGTCTCTGATGTCTTGGTATAGTGGGTAGGTGGTCAGTATGCATCTCTGATGTCTTGATACAGTGGGCAGGTGGTCAGTATGTGTCTCTGATGTCTTGGTATAGTGGGCAGGTGGTCAGTATGTGTCTCTGATGTCTTGGTACAGTGGACAGGTGGACAGGTGGTCAGTATGTGTCTCTGATGTCTTGGTATAGTGGGCAGGCGGTCGGTATGTGTCTCTGATGTCTTGGTACAGTGGGCAGGTGGTCAGTATGTGTCTCTGATGTCTTGGTACAGTGGGCAGGTGGTCAGTATGTGTCTCTGATGTCTTGGTACAGTGGGCAAGTGGTCAGTATGTGTCTCTGATGTCTTGATACAGTGGGCAGGTGGTTAGAAAGTGTAGCTCTGTTTCATTGATCATTGTACAGAATGTCCCATTTCACAGGTTCAATATGCATTAAAACTCTCCCCGCCCTCACACCACTCGGCTATCGAGTCCCGTCCCTCCCCAGCTTGTACTGACATGCCATATCTCAGTAGAATTGCATCTAACAGCACTAAATGATGATCGATTGGTCTACAGGTGGATCCCACTCCCTACCACGACGCGTGCGTGTTTGACTCGTGCGCCTGCGACACCGGCGGAGACTGTGAGTGTTTCTGCACGGCTGTGACCGCGTACTCTGAGGCCTGCATGGCAGCGGGAGTGTGCGTCGCATGGAGGACTCCCAGGATCTGCCGTGAGTAAAACTACCACCAGTAACACTCCTTAAGGCAAGAGTTTTAACGTAAACTAAGATGTGGGAACACATTACTCCAGTTTTAGAATCAAGAATCATTGGCTTCCAGTTAACTTTAGGATCGATTTTAAAATTATTTTACTCGTGGTTTTGCCCCCCATCTCTCTGACTGCTTGTCTAGATACGATCCGGGTCGCCCCCTCAGGTCCTGACCTGCTCGTAGTCCCCCCCCTAAAAGGAAGATGAAACTACAAAAATATGGCCAAGCAGCATTCTGCTTCTACAGCCCGACAGCTTAGAATAATCTCCCACTTTACCTAAGACAGGCCAACTCTAGATAGTTTTAAAGCACAGCTCAAGACCCACTTTTTCACTCTCGCTTTTAGCTAACTCTCCCTGCTGCTCGCCACACTCTCACCTTATCGGTTTCTGTTGGCTTTTATTGTTGATATTAGTGTTATTATTACTGTTTTTTTATTATTGCTATGTTTTTGCTTTTACTTATACATTATTGTCATTATGTGTGAAGTACTTGTGCATTTCTTTTGTGATTTGCCTGCTTTGTTTTTATTTGAAGCACTCTATGTGTTGCAGTTTATGCATAAAGGGTGCTGTATAAACCTATAAAGTATTATTATTATTAAGGTCGAGTAGCGACCATCAGAGCTTTTAAATACGGCACAGTGAAGTCAATGGATGCTAAGAATATTTAACTTTAACTCTCTTGCCGCCGAACGAACGCTCGTTCTTTTATCCTCTGCGCCATAACGAGCGTTTGTTCTTTACCCTGTCTGAGCACTGTAAGCAAATGAGGGGTGGCGCGGGTCTGTACAGTAGCAGTAGCTCCTGTAATGCTAGTCTCAAATCTAGCGCATATAAACAACAATGGGGGCGGGATCACTTTTTTCCTCCATTTCTATGGCTGGATCTAGTTTCTGTATTTCTATGTCTACAACTGATGCAACCGAGGGACAAACTTCAGCCTCGTTCATTGGAACGGCAGCGCCCGTTTGCCTTTTTTTTTTTTTTTTTTTTTTTTTTTTACAACACGGTGAGGGATACGCTAGTCTTTTACAAAGAATTGCGGTTGGAAATAATGGATGGATATTTCTTAATAAAATCGCAAAGGGAAGCTACTTTTATGGCATTAACACCCTTTAGGAAGCCTGCTATTACCCAAACCAATTACCCAGCTCTTTATAAAGCGATCTGAAGCAGCTGGTCCTTTCTCTGGCCAGACAGTTAAACTCCAAACTTGTGTGTTTGTAGAATGTAGTGATTTACTTGTATCTTGTGTTTGCCAGACCCATGAAATGGGTAGGCCTACATAAGCAAATGTCGGTCTGTCTGTCCGGGTTTTCTATATAAAGGGTATATATGATGATGACATGATGATGACATGCCTACAAAAGGCATGATGTCATAAATGATGATGACAGACAGGGGGTTGGCAGAACCGGGGTCTGGCACAACCAGGTTGACCTGGTCTAGTTTATTTACATACACACATAACTGAAAAGGAGCAGGAAGACTTTTGGAAGCAGGACGCTTGATACACACTTTGCAGCCATGTAGACTGAATCTGTGGTGTTGTTCCATTCAGTTTGATAAACACCTTGCAGCTTGCAGTCCACGCAGACTGAATCTTGTCAAAAAGACTTGTTGCTTTTGGTAGTCAATAGGTTCAGTTCCCACCTGATGTCTTGTGGGAGTTCTGACTGCTCCAGACCGTACTGAATAACCGCTAGCTTGCATAACGTCTTCAGACTAGGACTCAAGTAAAGGATGTGCAGGTCATCATCGGATGCGAGTTTTCCCCCAAACTGGAGGATGCGATCTCCCACCAAGCAGCAGCACATACTAGACGTTATAGATGAGCCTTCTCCCTTGAACTCGACCTTGGTCCAGGAAAACGTCTCTGGCTTGAACTTCCACAGGTGACCTTTTTCGGTACCAATTACGTACAGCTCTCCGTTGTAGGCAAAGGCTGCATGCAAGCTGGGACCTCCCGAGCAAAGCTCTGCGGAGGGCGTGTTCAGCCAGAAGTCGGTCTCTGCGTCAAACACTCTGATGGTGTTGTACCAACAGTGACTGAACCGGCCCCGCCAGCCCCCAAATACAAACATCTTTGTCCCGATGACGGTGGCAGAGTGCTCTGACGAGGCGGGCGGTGCGGTGCCTCTGGTTTTAATCAAAGACCAGACCATTGTGCTGGTGTCCAACCTACAGGTGTCATTAGTGTATCCCGTCTGCTCGCCGTATCCTCCATGAACGTACATGACCTTCCCCAAGGCACAGGCCGAGTGGAGCTTCCTCCCCTCTGGAACAGCCCCGGACACGCCGGGTTTGGACCAGCTGTGGGTGTGGACGTCAAATGCATGAAGAACGTTGCTGTAAGGGGGACGGCCTCCCCAGACGTAGACGATGTGTTCTATCGGTACGGCCGTGTGGCCCTCGCGGACCGTGGAGGAACTCCCAAAGCACCACCAGTCTTTTCCAGTTGTCACTGAGGTCAACTTCCTCCAGCGCAAAGCCTCCGTGTTGAAAACGTAGGCGCTGCACTGCAGCAACAGAACAACAAGTTATGTCTGGTCCTCCGGTTACAGATACCACCCAGCAGAACATTCCTCACACTGCAAAGCTGTTTGGATCTGTACAGTCTGCCTCTGAACGACACTGGAGTCCTAGTGTGTGCGTTTGTCGCTTATATTGCTTCTGTGGCACAAACGTCACGCAAAGCTTGGCCAATCCTCAAAGCCGATCAAGAGATAAAGCCTTACGCTAGCAAACTCACCGCTTCCCTGTTCCCTGCTCTACCAAAGGTCTAGCGCAGTACATTCCCAGATGCCTCTGGTGCTACAGCTTATTACATGGACAAATAATATATGACAGGGACATTTAGTCTCTGTAGTGATCACAGGTACAGGAATACAAATATTTGTAAAAATCATACCTAGTAGGATGTCTGAGTTCATTTCATCAAGCGCATACCGCTAGTCAATCACAGCGCATCCTGCGAACCTTGGACAATGGGATCCTGGGCGTACAACAAACGCTGAGCCGTTTGTGCCATATCTAGGCCTAGATGTAGGCCACGTTTCAGTTTACTTTAGGGACAAAGCCAGATGTTGGCCCACTGTGTTTGGATGAGTAATAAAACAGTGTTAAAACTGTTCCCAATGCAGCTACGACACATATGGAGTGTGCGTCTAACCTCAAAGGGTTGTCATGTCATCAGCTGACAAATCAGTCAGCTCCATATATGGGCACAAAATGGGGCATGCCCATATGGGCATATACTGATGATAGGAATGGGTTTTCAGATCCTCACACCAGGCTGTTATTTGAAAACAACACCAGATTAATACTATCAATCACTGTGTGTGTTTTCAGCTCTCTTCTGTGACTACTACAACCCCCCTGGTGGCTGCGAGTGGCATTACAAACCGTGTGGATCTCCTTGCATGAAGACCTGCCGGAACCCCTCAGGAACCTGCTCCTCACAGATACCTCCTCTGGAAGGTACACTTTATACCATATACACCTCCTGAAGGTACACTTTATACCATATACACCTCCTCCTCTAAGGTACACTTTATAACCTGCTCCTCACAGATCCCTCCTCTGGAAGGTACACTTTATAACCTGCTACTCACAGATACCTCCTCTGGAAGGTACACTTTATACCATAAACACCTCCTCTAAGGTACACTTTATAACCTGCTCCTCACAGACACCTCCTCTGGAAGGTACACTTTATACCATAAACACCTCCTGAAGGTACACTTTATAACCTGCTCCTCACAGATACCTCCTCTGGAAGGTACACTTTATAACCTGCTCCTCACAGATACCTCCTCTGGAAGGTACACTTTATACCATATACACCTCCTCTAAGGTACACTTTATACCACATACACCTCCTGAAGGTACACTTTATAACCTGCTCCTCACAGATACCTCCTCTGGAAGGTACTTTGAACAAAAAACCTGTATACTGACTCTATGGCATGGTCTGGGTATGGTCACAACTCTGCCGTTGTGAAACCGTAGAAACACATAATTAACACAATTAATTTGAATGTCGAAGAAGGTTTTCATTTCAAAGGTTGGTCATTAGCCATTACATTGTTAAAATGATATGGCTTAATATGCTCATGCTTTTGTGTGAGTTTATCTGTGTGTCTCGGGGGGTGGGGATTGCAGACCCGACATTTGCATAGTGGTTTTGATTGGTCATAGCAAGACATTGTTCTCCAGTTTCATCCTTCTGAGCAGCGCCAAAGCAAATTACTGTACCAATGTGTTATTTGTGTGTGTGTTCTCCAACTAGTTTGGTTCTGATTGTCTTAACCAGTATGATTTGCTTGATCGTCTACAATCATTGTAGGGATTGAAAAAATAACTATAAAGCCTTTCTGTTTCTGTGTTTGACATGAAGCTATCCTGGAAGTAATAACTGCAGTGTGTCACCTGTTCACCCTCCTGACAAGGTGGATTCAAGCCAGTTAGCCAGATAATTAATATGAAACTGTGTGAATGCCTTTTCAATTCACCCTTTGTCAGCCTTCTGATTGGTACCTGACTGACCAACCAGCAGGCTCTTTCTGCCTTGTCCCGCCCTGGTTCTGCCTTTTTTATGATGAATTTGCTAAAACATCATTTTTGGAGAAATAAAAACGTTTAAAAACATGCTCAGTCACTATACTGCACCTGAGACACTCCTTCTTACTGAAACCAACTTTAAAATGGGAATTGAATACACAAAATAACAATAAGAAGCAATTGAATTTCAATGGTAGTGGATGGAGAGAGAGGACTTTTGTCCCACCAGGACACAGCAACCAATGGGTGCGAAGAGGGGCGGGACAACGGGCGGGACTGGGTGAATTGCACAGGGATTGAATCCGAGGCATTCTCAGACTCTGTGTCTTGTCCTTCCTGACAGGTTGCTATCCAAAATGTCCTCCCGCTCACCCCTACTTTGACGAGGACTCCATGAAGTGTGTGACAAGGGGAGAGTGTGGCTGCTACGACCAGGACAGGAAACACTACCATGACGGTGACAACGTGCCAACGACCAGGAACTGCCACACCTGGTAGGCCTTAATAACAGCACACCTGGCTAATGAACCTTAGAAGCCTTGTGAAGGAGTAGTTCACCCCCAAAATTTTCTATTGATTACTGAACTTGAGTTCAATAATATTTTTGGGGTTTTTGTTGCATTCCTAAGACGAAAAAAGTGATAATAATACATTTGGGGACTGCCCATAAGTCCGAAGGTTCATAAGTCCGAAGGATCATTAGTCCGAATTTAGTTAGGGTTACTGAGGTTAAGGTTAGGGTTAGGGTGAGAGTTAGGCATAGTATTCTTAACAAATTCGGACTAATGAACCCTTTTTTTTGTAATAACATTATTGGCATAGGAATGCGACAAATACAAAAGAAATATGATTGAATTGAAGTCATTTTGGTTAACGTTAAAATAAAAACACCTTAAAGTGATCCCTGACTAATACGACAAATATGCCTTAATACATTATAATTGTCCTCTATAACTACAATGTAAAATTAAAAACACCTTAATTATTTTATTTCTTCTAGAATTAGCTAATCTTTCACTCAACAGGGGAAATGCCCGTTGCAAGTTGATGATGTCATAAATGTCATGTGTGATCTATCCCTATGGGATTTATGGCATGCATGTGCAAATAAAAACAAACTTAATACTTCCTATGGTTAATATGAGCATCAACTCAATATTTCAAATGTGTTTTTTGCACATGAATGCCATAAATTCCATAGGGTTAGATCACACATGACATATATGACATCATCAACTTGCGACAGCCATTTCTCCTGTTGAGTGAAAGATTAGCTATTTCTAGGAGAAATAAAATAATTAAGGTGTTTTTAATTTTACATTGTAGTTATAGAGGACAATTATAATGTATTAAGGCATATTTGTCGTATTAGTCAGGGATCACTTTAAATATTTTGTAGTTGTTTTAGAAATAGTCATTTATTTTACTCAACGGAACACCCGTGGTAAGGTGATGATGGTGATGGCAGTCGGTATTAGGGTTGGAGGCGGTAACCGCCGTACCGCCGTACCGCGGTATACCGAGGTCTACCGCGGTGTCATTGTGCTTACCGCGGTAAAAAGACAAAAAAAAGGTCTATTTTTTATTGGAAAACAAGCGAGTTTTAAAACGGGGGAGAAGCGAGGACCGCATGCGCTCCATGCCGCTCTGCTCTGGGCCGTGTACCACACGTTGGAAGCCACATACGTCACTCACACACAGAGACCTGCAGTGTACACAGTGCACGGCTGCACGCAGGGCATAGATAGAGTACGGAGCACAACTCTTTCTCTGTAATCCACTCGACACAAGGATGTTAATACATAGGCTACCTTGTGTTGTGGCATATCTTTTTTTATTCATACGGATTACTGGCGGAGCGCGGGCCGCGTGGACTAAAGCCGAAAATGAAACTATTTTATATTCTCCACCGCGTCGCACGTTGTGCTCCGTCCAGCGGCGCGTCGGCGATTTTATAACCTTTTCTGTCAAGTCTTGTAACTAAAACCTGTATATAGCAGCACTCAATCACTGCGATTTGAGAGTTGAGACGTGACGTGACGTGACGTGACGTGAGTTTACAGAATCACTGTACACGATCTGACAACCCTTCCTTCAGCTGTTTGTGTCTGAATAGCCCAAGTAGCTAGCCTACGTAGCTTGCCTACGTTACTATGGTAACCCGACAGTGCAGATCTAAAAGCTCAGAACGCATCGCGGATGCGACGTGTTGTGAGCTTGTAGATCTGCTCCTTTGAAAGCCAGACACGCTGTGCTGTACGGAGAAGTATAACTCGGGCAGTCAGGCTGTGTCGCCTCTCCACTGTGGAGAAACTATTTTACTTTCTCCGTCGCACGTTGTGCTCCGTCCAGCGGCGCGTCGGCGATTTTATAACCTTTTCTGTCAAGTCTTGTAACTAAAACCTGTATATAGCAGCACTCAATCACTGCGATTTGAGAGTTGAGACGTGACGTGAGTTTACAGAATCACTGTACACGATCTGACAACCCTTCCTTCAGCTGTTTGTGTCTGAATAGCCCAAGTAGCTAGCCTACGTAGCTTGCCTACGTTACTATGGTAACCCGACAGTGCAGATCTAAAAGCTCAGAACGCATCGCGGATGCGACGTGTTGTGAGCTTGTAGATCTGCTCCTTTGAAAGCCAGACACGCTGTGCTGTACGGAGAAGTATAACTCGGGCAGTCAGGCTGTGTCGCCCCTCCTTTTGGGAAGATGATTGCAATATTTTGGCTTATCGCCGAACCTTAATTAATAGATACGGGGGTGCGGTAATTACCGCAGTACCGGCGGTAAATGGGAAGACGGTAATCGCGGTAACAAAATGTCCATACCGCCCCAGGCCTAGTCGGTATGTAATGTATGGAATGCATGAAAAAAAGGTCAATATGAGCTTCAAAACAATATTGTGTTTGTAGTACATGCATTCCATACAGTCCATAGGCCTGGACCTAACCTCGCCTCACCAGGCTTTCCTGAGAGAAAGCCTGGTATTCGTTTACTAAACAGGTTGGTTGATCCGGTCTTACGTCATTTTGTATTCAAAACGGACTACACTTTGGCCGGAACTACCAACCGGAATCAGTTTTATCCCAGTTAGCGCATGCGCAAAACCAGGTTAAAACTGATTCCGGTCGGTAGTTCCGGCCAAAGTGTAGTCCGTTTTGAATACAAAATGACGTAGGACGTCATCCACTCCCGACCGGATCAAAAGCCCGAAATTGCAAGCGATCCCAGGCTACCTGGACCATACACATGGACAAGAGACATCATCAACTTGGGACGGCCGTTGTCCTCCTTGAGTAAAAGATTAACCATTTCTAAAATAAACTAGTGTGGGGAGTCTGTGTGTATACAAACACTTCCCCACCTCCCCCTCCCCTCTATGACAGGCATCAAACAGGTAGTTGTCTTTGATGCTTTCATTCACTAACGAGCATGTGACACTTTCATGGCCCAATCAATTATCTCAGTGCACAACCCCTTTGAAGTTCAAAGGGAGCAATTAAGAGCTCTGGCTGAGCTCCCCCTGACAAAAAACCTCCCTCCAAGGGATGAAAGCTATTCAATGGTTTTACTTACTGTGAAACGTGTCAATAGAGCAGGTTTTTTAAGGGAAAATAGCTTATTAGACAGAGATCCTTTTTAACACCCAGTACGACTGTCACTTACTAATCTCTGTTAAACACATCCAAAAATGAAATCTAAAAAATACACGTTTTATATGTTTTGTTGTTGTTGTTGTTTTTCCCCCTCTCCTGAAGCACCTGTAATTCCACGGCCATCGAATGCCACTATGACGCCCAAGGTATGGATGCCTCTGCTACTCATAGAAAACATCATGACATGACACACTTTAGTCAGGGGTTTCAAACTGGTGGCCCGGGGGCCATTTGCGGCCCGCGAGAAGATATTTTGTGGCCCCCACCTTAATATGAAAGTTTAATGTTGGTGCGGCCCGCGGGTTTTATATGAACCTCAAAACAGTTAACAGTACATTACATGTTCCATAAGTTAAACACAACTTGTTTACACCAGGGTCCTTGTTCATCTTATTTGGTGTTAAAAAAAAAGACATTTGAGAAGACTGATGGGGAGATAGATACAGTAGTTGTTTGACTGGTATGAAACTACAGTATAATAATCAAACAAATTAGTGCACAGGTACTAATTTGTTTTATTAGTGCATGTGCACGCGCTGAGGCTGCGGCCCAGCCACAGCCAGACTCTGCCTCCAGCGGCCCCAAGGTAAATTGAGTTTGAGACCCCAGTAGTTACTAGTTACTTTATAGATCTGAATTATTATCACAAAACATACATTAACCACTTCACCCCGATATACATTTCTGCCATTTGAAAACAGCTGATCCACAAGCTTGTATATCTGCTATTTTCAAACGATCGTTATAGGCTACAATTTATACATTTGAAAACTTGGGACATGGGACATTTTGCATAATGAGTACTTTCAACTTTTGGTACATTTTGATGCCAGTACTTTTGTATTGTTACTCAAGTAAACATTTTATTCCGGACTTTTACTTTCTACATTACAGTATTGATACTTTTTAAGTAAAATGATTAAAGGGATACTTCACTTTCAAAAAATCTTTTGGTCATTTTATCATCTAATCAGGCTTTTATGAACACCCTGAACAGTTTTTAATTTGCTTGATTCAGTATTTAGATATTTGATGTAAATGTTACCAGTCCTCCTACTCCAGGGCCGCTCCCCATACACACCCATTGTAACTTCAAACTACATTTTAACCATGATAGATTCATTAAAAACACCCATTATTTTTCTGGTGACTCATAATACCCTCCTAATACGTAATCATTCTTTGGGAAAATGGAAAAGATTAAATACAAAAATGAATTGTTAAAAATATTTCAGACGGGAGACTATTAACATATAAAAGATTCAAATAACGGCCGAGTGTTAACAGCGTGAATTAACATAGGAATCAGACTGGATGCAGTAGTCTCTCCTCTCCTCTCCTCCTCCTCCGAGCCCGCAGTTGCTGGCTGTAAGCGTAAACCGCTACACTTCCTCAAACTGATTCAAGGCTTGAATGGGTTTGATTTGCTTGTCTCGTTAGACACACCCCCTCCTCCGAGTCTCCGACTCTCATTGGCCTGGTACTGCCTGAGACCAGAGAAACTTTAGGTTCATTACGCACCACCAGACCAAGAGAAGCAGTCCGCTCAGAGATTGGGTGGGTCTATGGGCTGGAGCCAGGCAAAATATCTACATCAAATGTCTAAATATTGAAACAAGCAAATTAAAAACAGGGTGTTCATAAAAGCCTGATTAGACAAAATGACCAAAGCATTTTTTGAAAGTGGAATATCCCTTTAAGTACTTTTTGCCACCACTGACCGTATGTATTCCACATGGCAGAATGTTATTGTTCGTACAACATGAAGAAATATTCGCCCGGTGAAACCATCTACAACACCACCGATGGACACGGCAACTGCATCACGGCCGTCTGCGGGGACAACGGCGCCATCCACAGGACGGTGACGGCGTGTGCCACCACTCCGTCGCCCACCTCTCCAACTGCACCTCACACCACCACGTTTGTCTTTACGACCACACCGGCACCAAGTACGTTTGTCTTTACGACCACACCGGCACCAAGTACGTTTGTCTTTACAACCACACCCGCACCAAGTACGTTTGTCTTTACGACCACACCGGCACCAAGTACGTTTGTCTTTACAACCACACCCGCACCAAGTACGTTTGTCT
This sequence comes from Nannobrachium achirus, assembly GCF_963921795.1. Taxonomy (NCBI): domain Eukaryota; kingdom Metazoa; phylum Chordata; class Actinopteri; order Myctophiformes; family Myctophidae; genus Nannobrachium; species Nannobrachium achirus. The sequence goes on along the minus strand of NC_137822.1, from coordinate 47,824,385 downwards.
TTACAACCACACCCGCACCAAGTACGTTTGTCTTTACAACCACACCCGCACCAAGTACGTTTGTCTTTACGACCACACCCGCACCAAGTACGTTTGTCTTTACAACCACACCCGCACCAAGTACGTTTGTCTTTACGACCACACCCGCACCAAGTACGTTTGTCTTTACGACCACACCCGCACCAAGTACGTTTGTCTTTACGACCACACCCGCACCAAGTACGTTTGTCTTTACGACCACACCCGCACCAAGTACGTTTGTCTTTACAACCACACCCGCACCAAGTACGTTTGTCTTTACGACCACACCCGCACCAAGTACGTTTGTCTTTACAACCACACCCGCACCAAGTACGTTTGTCTTTACGACCACACCCGCACCAAGTACGTTTGTCTTTACGACCACACCCGCACCAAGTACGTTTGTCTTTACAACCACACCCGCACCAAGTACGTTTGTCTTTACGACCACACCCGCACCAAGTACGAGACGTTTTCTTTTACGACCCATTTCAACCATATAGCTGTAGAACAGGGTTCCCCAATAGGCGGCTACTGTCAGGCCCCCACCAACCCCAGTAATAATGGTGGTATAAGAGCAGCAACAACACTAGTATATCGTCGTTGTCAGGTGGAAACCTCGTGTACGTTATTTCGCAAAGTAAAGCCCTGCTTCATCATTCAAGGCCGTCTCACAAAAGTAGTGAAAACAGCAGATCTACAAGCACACAACGCCTCACGGTGCGAGGCGTTGTGTGCTTGTAGATCGGCTGTTTTCACTAGTTTAAATAATTTTTAAAATGATAAATGCAAAACGAACAGTTTTGGACATACAACATTTTCACCCGACAACAACGATATCTGAAGTGTCGCTGGAGTAGTGGGAACGCCACCGTCGTCCCCTGCAATGCTGTGGCCCTCGGCTTGGTACCCTAGACATGATTCAATGCTGTGGCCCTCGGCTTGGTACCCTAGACATGATTCAATGTTGTGGCCCTCGGCTTGGTACCCTAGACATGATTCAATGTTGTGGCCCTCGGCTTGGTACCCTAGACATGATTCAATGCTGTGGCCCTCGGCTTGGTACCCTAGACATGATTCAATGTTGTGGCCCTCGGCTTGGTACCCTAGACATGATTCAATGCTGTGGCCCTCGGCTTGGTACCCTAGACATGATTCAATGTTGTGGCCCTCGGCTTGGTACCCTAGACATGATTCAATGCTGTGGCCCTCGGCTTGGTACCCTAGACATGATTCAATGTTGTGGCCCTCGGCTTGGTATCCTAGACATGATTCAATGCTGTGGCCCTCGGCTTGGTACCCTAGACATGATTCAATGTTGTGGCCCTCGGCTTGGTACCCTAGACATGATTCAATGTTGTGGCCCTCGGCTTGGTACCCTAGACATGATTCAATGCTGTGGCTCTCGGCTTGGTACCCTAGACATGATTCAATGTTGTGGCTCTCGGCTTGGTACCCTAGACATGATTCAATGTTGTGGCCCTCGGCTTGGTACCCTAGACATGATTCAATGCTGTGGCCCTCGGCTTGGTACCCTAGACATGATTCAATGTTGTGGCCCTCGGCTTGGTACCCTAGACATGATTCAATGTTGTGGCCCTCGGCTTGGTACCCTAGACATGATTCAATGCTGTGGCCCTCGGCTTGGTACCCTAGACATGATTCAATGTTGTGGCCCTCGGCTTGGTACCCTAGACATGATTCAATGTTGTGGCCCTCGGCTTGGTACCCTAGACATGATTCAATGTTGTGGCCCTCGGCTTGGTACCCTAGACATGATTCAATGTTGTGGCCCTTGGCTTGGTACCCTAGACATGATTCAATGTTGTGGCCCTTGGCTTGGTACCCTAGACATGATTCAGCCCTTGGGGAAAACTCATTGGGGAACCCTGCTGTAGAAGTATGAGACTTAATTTGTCCTTTTCGCTAGTGTTTCTGACCCAGAGTTACTCACCATTAGCCTGGCGTTGCTCAGACTCGATGTGAAAAAACTAAGCATAATCAAGTGAATACTGGAGATGTGGCGTAACGGGGAAAAGAGCAGACCAAGTACAGAGCCAATGGTCAAGTTGTCTAAATATTGAGGCTTAAAAGCTTAGGTCTTGAATGAAATCTATGAAAAAGTTTAATCTGCAAGACAGTTTTATGTAGTTGGGATCTGTGGTGGAATTCAGATCAATCAATAATCATGAGAAATTGAGGAGACAAGACAATTATATTAGGTGGTGGTGGTCAAGTTTATGTAAACATGATATCATGGACAGAAGTACAGTTAACACTCTGGGCAGTGGTAAAGTAGTTCTGCCAAGAAGAATGGTCACTAGAGTTATACTGTGTGGCTTCAAGGCCTCTGGAACGAGCTGCACCATAACAAGATAGGCTTTACCAAAACAATAGTTACTGAGGCCTTCTGAAGACCTCTCGACTCCTAACTATCAAGTATTAGTATCATCATACAGACCGAGATATTAATATAATCAATGAATACATGATCTACTCTATAACGTCACACATAATCAATCATGATAACCTCTAATCTACTGCAGATCCCTGCTTCATCTCTCTCTCAGTTAAGGGTCCTTGAAAAACGGTCAAAAAGCATTGAAGACCCCTGCCTCAAACTACTCAACAACACAGTGTCACATGTAACAGATATGAACAACACCTGCGTTGTGTTTTCCAGCTCCCACAGAAACGACATCGTGCAGTCCATGCTCGTGGTCGCCGTGGTTCGACACCAGCTTCCCCACGTTCGGAACTCCCGGAGGAGACAACGAGACCTACAGCGACATCCGAGCGACCGGCCACTCCGTCTGCGCCAAGCCCAGCCGGATCCAATGCAGGGCGGAGAAGTTCCCCAACGCCACCATCCAGGACGTGGGTCAGGTGGTGCAGTGCGACCTGGCCAGAGGTCTGACCTGCAGGAACCAGGACCAGACGGGCGTGCTGCAACTCTGCTACAACTACCAGGTCAGTAGGGGGGTAATAGTGGGAGAAATATGTGAAAAAGGTGTTCACTTCCGGCAGAAAGCGTGAAAATTTGCACCAAAAGGTATTTTTGTGCGCTGAATTCAAAAATTGGCGGATCCAAGCACCTTTCCCATGGGATCTGGTGGCTCTAATTCACTTATTATACAGGGAAAAAAAGACCCCCCCCCCAAAAAAAATGTCTTCTTTAAGTAGCATGTGAGGGGTCTAACTAGGGATTTTTCATGATTCTGAATCCATTTGTTTTGCACCAAAAACATTCCTTGGGCTAGAAATGGACCCCACAAAACTATGGTTTAGTATGGTTTAGTGATGAGTCATCACTTTTCACAGTTTTGTAGGGTCCATTTTTAGCCCAAGGAATGTTTTTCGTGCAAAACAAAGGCTTGCAATGGATTCAGAATCATGAAAACCCTCTAGATAGACCCCTCACATGCTACTTAAAGAAGATATTTTGGGGGGTCTTTTTTCCCTGTATAGTAAGTGAATTAGAGCCACCAGATCCCATGGGAAAAGTGCTTGGATCGGCAAATTTCTGAATTCAGCGCACAGAAATACCCCTAGGTCAGTAGGTGCAAATTTTCACACTTTCTGCCGGAAGTGAACACATTAGCCTATTTTCGTTACATATTTCTCCCACTATAATGATACATTTGAACAACTATTCCATACGCATCACGATACATGGTTGACTATACGATACATGAACGATATTGGTTCATTCATGGCAAAACTATACCATTCCATTCAATGGTTTAAAAAGGATATAGTAACTATTTAGCAAAGACATTACATCTGTGTGAAACGTGTCAATAGACCAGGTTTTGTAAGGGAAAATCTATTATTATGGATATAAATAATTAAACACTGTGATTCGTTAGGAAACGCATGGACAAAACCCGCACCTTGACATGAACACAGAGATTACACACCACATTGATCGATAAACCAAGAGTAGCTATATGGAATGGAAAAGTAATCAGACCCCTCTTTTTCATTTTCCCTCTTACATTTGCCTAATACAAGGCACACATACTTAGTTTCCATACAATGGATTATTTGCATTTCAATACGATTCAAGACTGATTATTTGCATTGTAAAACAATACCATACGATGTATAAGATATACAGAGCCAATCGGTACGATATTTGCTTTTGCATATGGATATATTAGATATAGCAGATCATTGCAAATGAAATAAAAAACATTTTTCGATTCAGTTACTAAATCACTACACCCCTACAGGTCAGGGTTTACTGCTGCGACCATGAGGCCTGTTCTACCACAGGACCAACTACGTCCCCCTCCACCACCCAAACTACAACACCAACTACGACAAGCACAACACCTACCACCACCCAAACCACTACCCCATCTACGACAAGCACAACACCTACCACCACCCAAACCACTACCCCATCTACGACAAGCACAACACCTACCACCACCCAAACCACTACCCCATCTACGACCACGAAATCCCCTACCACCACTTCAACCTCAACAACGCCACTGACAACAACTACAATTACTTCTCCAACAACAACATCAACTACAACAACAACACCAACTACAACCCAACCTACTACAGTGACATACCCTACCACAACTGTTACTACGGCTACGCCACTGACTAAAACAACCACCACCCCTACCACCACCACAACCACTGTTACTACAACTACTCCATCAACTACAACTGTTACTACAACTACTCCATCAACTACAATAACAACATCCACCACCCCAACCACCACCTCAACTACAAGAACCACACCAACTACAACGCTAACATCTACAGCTATTACTACAACTAGACCAACAACTACCACCACATCAACAACCATACCTACCACCACAACAGAAACAACACCAATCACATCTACTACGCCAACGCCTACAACAGACAACTGCTACTGGTCAGATTGGATTGATCTCCACAAATCCACCCCTGGTTCTTATGGTGGAGTCATTGAATCCATGGATGATATAATTTCTGCTGGTAATAACACATGTTCATATCCAGACGACATCCAGTGTAGAGCTACTAAATCCCAGCCTGTTCAAAATGTAACTTGTTCACCACAACGTGGTTTTAGATGTTTCAACAGCAAACAACTTTCACAGCAGTGTTACGACTATCAGGCCAGAGTCAAATGTTGTCATTATTCAACTACAACTTCAACTTCAACTACAACATCAACTACCACTGTTACTACACCTACTCCATCAACTACACCTGTTACTACAACTACTCCATCAACTACAATAACGATATCCACCACCCCAACCACCACCTCAACTACAGCAACAACCCCGTCGACTGCAATACCCTGCAATAAAACCGTGTGTGAGTGGTCCAGCTGGATCAATGTGGACTACCCAAAGCCTGGAAGCACTGGGGACAACGAAACAATCCAGAACATCATCAAGAATGGATACGACATTTGTGAGAATCCTGTGGCAGTGAAGTGCCAGGCTAGCGGTGCAGTCGGAGCTGCAATAGCTCAGAAGATAACATGCAACAACAAAGTCGGGCTGTTATGTCTGCATAAAGATCAATTCCCCCCCATATGTTCAGACTATGAAATAAAAGTGAAATGCTGCAAGACGGTGTCGGTGTACTGCGGAACAACAACACCTACTACCACAACAGAAACAACTACTACAACCACGTCTACGACACCAACAACTACAACAACTATCACCCCTACCACCACCTCAACCACCACTCCAACTACCACCCCAACCACCACCTCAACTACAAGAACCACACCAACTACAACGCTAACATCTACAGCTATTACTACAACTACACCAACAACTACCACCACATCAACAACCACACCTTCTACCACAACAGAAACAACACCAACCACATCTATTACACCAACCCCTACAACATCCTGTCTTGGTCACATGACTTGCTACTGGTCAGATTGGATCGATCTCCACAAATCCACCACTGGTTCTGATGGTGGAGTCATTGAATCCATGGATGACATCATCTCTGCTGGTCATAACATCTGTTCATATCCAGACGACATCCAGTGTAGCGCTAATAAATCCCAGGGTGTTCAAAATGTAACTTGTTCACCACAAAGTGGTTTTGCATGTTTCAACAGCAAACAACTTTCACAGCAGTGTTACGACTATCAGGCCAGAGTCAAATGTTGTCAATGTCTAGAAACAACAACTGCAATTACACCATCAACAACTACTGTTACTACAACTACTCCATCAACTACAACTGTTACTACAACTACTCCATCAACTACAATAACAACATCCAACACCCCAACCACCACCTCAACTACAAGAACCACACCAACTACAACGCTAACATCTACAGCTATTACTACAACTACACCAACAACTACCACCACATCAACAACCACACCTTCTACCACAACAGAAACAACACCAACCACATCTATTACACCAACCCCTACAACATCCTGTCTTGGTCACATGACTTGCTACTGGTCAGATTGGATCGATCTCCACAAATCCACCACTGGTTCTGATGGTGGAGTCATTGAATCCATGGATGACATCATCTCTTCTGGTCATAACATCTGTTCATATCCAGACGACATCCAGTGTAGCGCTAATAAATCCCAGGGTGTTCAAAATGTAACTTGTTCACCACAAAGTGGTTTTGCATGTTTCAACAGCAAACAACTTTCACAGCAGTGTTACGACTATCAGGCCAGAGTCAAATGTTGTCAATGTCTAGAAACAACAACTGCAATTACACCATCAACAACTACTGTTACTACAACTACTCCATCAACTACAACTGTTACTACAACTACTCCATCAACTACAATAACAACATCCACCACCCCAACCACCACCTCAACTACAAGAACCACACCAACTACAACGCTAACATCTACAGCTATTACTACAACTACACCAACAACTACCACCACATCAACAACCACACCTTCTACCACAACAGAAACAACACCAACCACATCTATTACACCAACCCCTACAACATCCTGTCTTGGTCACATGACTTGCTACTGGTCAGATTGGATCGATCTCCACAAATCCACCACTGGTTCTGATGGTGGAGTCATTGAATCCATGGATGACATCATCTCTGCTGGTCATAACATCTGTTCATATCCAGACGACATCCAGTGTAGCGCTAATAAATCCCAGGGTGTTCAAAATGTAACTTGTTCACCACAAAGTGGTTTTGCATGTTTCAACAGCAAACAACTTTCACAGCAGTGTTACGACTATCAGGCCAGAGTCAAATGTTGTCAATGTCTAGAAACAACAACTGCAATTACACCATCAACAACTACTGTTACTACAACTACTCCATCAACTACAACTGTTACTACAACTACTCCATCAACTACAATAACAACATCCACCACCCCAACCACCACCTCAACTACAAGAACCACACCAACTACAACGCTAACATCTACAGCTATTACTACAACTACACCAACAACTACCACCACATCAACAACCACACCTTCTACCACAACAGAAACAACACCAACCACATATACTACACCAACGCCTACAACAGACAACTGCTACTGGTCAGATTGGATCGATCTCCACAAATCCACCCCTGGTTCTTATGGTGGAGTCATTGAATCCATGGATGATATAATTTCTGCTGGTAATAACACATGTTCATATCCAGACGACATCCAGTGTAGAGCTACTAAATCCCAGCCTGTTCAAAATGTAACTTGTTCACCACAACGTGGTTTTAGATGTTTCAACAGCAAACAACTTTCACAGCAGTGTTACGACTATCAGGCCAGAGTCAAATGTTGTCATTATTCAACTACAACTTCAACTTCAACTACAACATCAACTACCACTGTTACTACACCTACTCCATCAACTACACCTGTTACTACAACTACTCCATCAACTACAATAACGATATCCACCACCCCAACCACCACCTCAACTACAGCAACAACCCCGTCGACTGCAATACCCTGCAATAAAACCATGTGTGAGTGGTCCAGCTGGATCAATGTGGACTACCCAAAGCCTGGAAGCACTGGGGACAACGAAACAATCCAGAACATCATCAAGAATGGATACGACATTTGTGAGAATCCTGTGGCGGTGAAGTGCCAGGCTAGCGGTGCAGTCGGAGCTGCAATAGCTCAGAAGATAACATGCAACAACAAAGTCGGGCTGTTATGTCTGCATAAAGATCAATTCCCCCCCATATGTTCAGACTATGAAATAAAAGTGAAATGCTGCAAGACGGTGTCGGTGTACTGCGGAACAACAACACCTACTACCACAACAGAAACAACTACTACAACCACGTCTACGACACCAACAACTACAACAACTATCACCCCTACCACCACCTCAACCACCACCCCAACCACCACTCCAACCACCACCTCAACTACAAGAACCACACCAACTACAACGCTAACATCTACAGCTATTACTACAACTACACCAACAACTACCACCACATCAACAACCACACCTTCTACCACAACAGAAACAACACCAACCACATCTATTACACCAACCCCTACAACATCCTGTCTTGGTCACATGACTTGCTACTGGTCAGATTGGATCGATCTCCACAAATCCACCACTGGTTCTGATGGTGGAGTCATTGAATCCATGGATGACATCATCTCTGCTGGTCATAACATCTGTTCATATCCAGACGACATCCAGTGTAGCGCTAATAAATCCCAGGGTGTTCAAAATGTAACTTGTTCACCACAAAGTGGTTTTGCATGTTTCAACAGCAAACAACTTTCACAGCAGTGTTACGACTATCAGGCCAGAGTCAAATGTTGTCAATGTCTAGAAACAACAACTGCAATTACACCATCAACAACTACTGTTACTACAACTACTCCATCAACTACAACTGTTACTACAACTACTCCATCAACTACAATAACAACATCCACCACCCCAACCACCACCTCAACTACAAGAACCACACCAACTACAACGCTAACATCTACAGCTATTACTACAACTACACCAACAACTACCACCACATCAACAACCACACCTTCTACCACAACAGAAACAACACCAACCACATCTATTACACCAACCCCTACAACATCCTGTCTTGGTCACATGACTTGCTACTGGTCAGATTGGATCGATCTCCACAAATCCACCACTGGTTCTGATGGTGGAGTCATTGAATCCATGGATGACATCATCTCTGCTGGTCATAACATCTGTTCATATCCAGACGACATCCAGTGTAGCGCTAATAAATCCCAGGGTGTTCAAAATGTAACTTGTTCACCACAAAGTGGTTTTGCATGTTTCAACAGCAAACAACTTTCACAGCAGTGTTACGACTATCAGGCCAGAGTCAAATGTTGTCAATGTCTAGAAACAACAACTGCAATTACACCATCAACAACTACTGTTACTACAACTACTCCATCAACTACAACTGTTACTACAACTACTCCATCAACTACAATAACAACATCCACCACCCCAACCACCACCTCAACTACAAGAACCACACCAACTACAACGCTAACATCTACAGCTATTACTACAACTACACCAACAACTACCACCACATCAACAACCACACCTTCTACCACAACAGAAACAACACCAACCACATCTATTACACCAACCCCTACAACATCCTGTCTTGGTCACATGACTTGCTACTGGTCAGATTGGATCGATCTCCACAAATCCACCACTGGTTCTGATGGTGGAGTCATTGAATCCATGGATGACATCATCTCTGCTGGTCATAACATATGTTCATATCCAGACGACATCCAGTGTAGCGCAAATAAATCCCAGGGTGTTCAAAATGTAACTTGTTCACCACAAAGTGGTTTTGCATGTTTCAACAGCAAACAACTTTCACAGCAGTGTTACGACTATCAGGCCAGAGTCAAATGTTGTCAATGTCTTGCAACAACAACTGCAATTACACCATCAACAACCACTGTTACTACAACTACTCCATCAACTACAACTGTTACTACAACTACTCCATCAACTACAATAACAACATCCACCACCCCAACCACCACCTCAACTACAAGAACCACACCAACTACAACGCTAACATCTACAGCTATTACTACAACTACACCAACAACTACCACCACATCAACAACCACACCTTCTACCACAACAGAAACAACACCAACCACATCTATTACACCAACCCCTACAACATCCTGTCTTGGTCACATGACTTGCTACTGGTCAGATTGGATCGATCTCCACAAATCCACCACTGGTTCTGATGGTGGAGTCATTGAATCCATGGATGACATCATCTCTGCTGGTCATAACATCTGTTCATATCCAGACGACATCCAGTGTAGCGCTAATAAATCCCAGGGTGTTCAAAATGTAACTTGTTCACCACAAAGTGGTTTTGCATGTTTCAACAGCAAACAACTTTCACAGCAGTGTTACGACTATCAGGCCAGAGTCAAATGTTGTCAATGTCTAGAAACAACAACTGCAATTACACCATCAACAACTACTGTTACTACAACTACTCCATCAACTACAACTGTTACTACAACTACTCCATCAACTACAATAACAACATCCACCACCCCAACCACCACCTCAACTACAAGAACCACACCAACTACAACGCTAACATCTACAGCTATTACTACAACTACACCAACAACTACCACCACATCAACAACCACACCTTCTACCACAACAGAAACAACACCAACCACATATACTACACCAACGCCTATAACAGACAACTGCTACTGGTCAGATTGGATCGATCTCCACAAATCCACCCCTGGTTCTGATGGTGGAGTCATTGAATCCATGGATGATATAATTTCTGCTGGTAATAACACATGTTCATATCCAGACGACATCCAGTGTAGAGCTACTAAATCCCAGCCTGTTCAAAATGTAACTTGTTCACCACAACGTGGTTTTAGATGTTTCAACAGCAAACAACTTTCACAGCAGTGTTACGACTATCAGGCCAGAGTCAAATGTTGTCATTATTCAACTTCAACTTCAACTACAACATCAACTACCACTGTTACTACACCTACTCCATCAACTACAATAACGACACCCACCACCCCAACCACAACCTCATCTACATCAACGACACCCTGCAAAAAAACTGTGTGTGAGTGGTCCAGCTGGATCAGTGTGGACTACCCAAAGGTTGGAAGCACTGGGGACAATGAAACGATCCAAAACATCATCAAGCATGGAAAGGACATCTGTGAGAATCCTGTGGCAGTGAAGTGCCAGGCTAGCGGCGCAGTTGGAGCTCCAATATCTCAGAAGATAACATGCAACAACAAAGTCGGGCTGTTATGCCTGAATAATGAACAATTCCCCCCCAGATGTTCAGACTATGAAATAAAAGTGAAATGCTGCGAGACGGTGTCGGTGAACTGCGGAACAACAACACCTACTACCACGACAGAAACAACAACTATAACCACGTCTACGACACCAACAACTACAACAACTATCACCCCTACCACCACCCCAACCACCACCTCAACTACAAGAACCACACCAACTACAACGCTAACATCTACAGCTATTACTACAACTAGACCAACAACTACCACCACATCAACAACCAGGCCTACCACCACAACAGAAACAACACCAACCACATCTACTACACCAACGCCTACAACAGGCAACTGCTACTGGTCAGATTGGATCGATCTCCACAAATCCACCCCTGGTTCTGATGGTGGAGTCATTGAATCCATGGATGATATAATGACCAACATCTCTGCTGGTCGTTATATCTGTTCTGCTCCAGACGACATCCAGTGTAGAGCTACTATTAAATCCCAGCCTGTTCAAAATGTAACTTGTTCACCACAACGTGGTTTTGCATGTTTCAACCGCAAACAACTTTCACAGCAGTGTTACGACTATCAGGCCAGAGTCAAATGTTGTCTAACAACTACAACACCAACCACGACAGAAAGCACTACCTTCCACATAGTGACAGGCGGACCACTCACCACACCTACTCCTCCTGTTCCCACATCGATTACATGCACCTGCCATGATCATAAGGGAAGAAGCTTCAACGTTGGTAAGTTCAGTCATGCTTTTTGTTATTTTCTGTCCTGTTTATTACATTGTCACAATGTTGAATGTAAACAGTACCATACCACCAGGATTTGTCCTAACACAACTTTGTGGTTTTAGGGAGGTAGGCCTTAAATAGACAAGACTTATTATGATTATTATTATTATTTTCAAATAGAGTCTGAACTCTGAACTGTATATGAATTATTCCAACAGCATGTATGTACCATACTGAATATAACAGAGGTGTCTCCTTAAAGAGGTGGTGCCATACTTTTTCTGTTTTGTAGACTACACCCCAAGGTGTAGTTATAATGTGCAAACCTGCCTTCCCTGTGTATTTTGTGTTACTTCCAGAAAGCTGAAAGCCTCTGAGTTAACACTGAGTTAATGACATCAGCTGGGTCACCACCCACCTGACAACCAGTCATACTTAGTGAACTGTTGGGTGTGGCACAACATAAAAACACCATTTTAAGGGACAACTCCGCCCTAAATCACTTCTAGGCTCATTTTCCTATTATATTGATCCAAAAAGACTGTCATGGGGTCTATTAGGCAGAAATGCCCCTGTTGTCCAGTTTCCCCAGCAGAACCCAGCAGCTCTCATAGCATAGGGTGGAGCCTATAAGCCTATCCCTTTTACACTATTTGTTGTGGTCAAAAGTGTTTTTATTTTTCATGAATGTGGTACTAGTTGTCATTACAAACACATCCATGCCATCATTGTTCCACACAAGCCATCACATGCTGCTAAATAGATGTTATGCTTTGATGTGTTTTGCCAAGTCCCGGAAAAGATGCCCTGTGATTGGCCAGTGCAGTCTCTTTGATTGGCACTTGTGCCGAATGATCACCCCAAAACATTATTTATGAGATTGTGGTGGCTTGTGTGGGACAACCAATGCATGGATGTGTTTGTAATGACAACTGGTAACACATTCATGAACAAGAAAATCACTTTTGACCACAACAAATAGTGTAAAAGCGATAGGCTTATAGGCTCCACCCTATGCTATGACAGCTGCTGCGTTCTGCTGGGGAAACTGGACAACAGGGGCATTTCTGCCTAATAGACCCCCTGGACAGTCTTTTGGGATCAATATAAGTAGGAAAATGAGTCTAGAAGTGATTTAGGGCGGAGTTGTCCTTTAACACTTGCTGTACACTTCCATAATAATAATAATAATAATAATAATAATAATAATAATAAATCTAATTAGCGTCGGGTTGGGACTAATGTGAGAACTCTACACTGATCTATTTAATTGATTTCCATTCTGATACTGTCTCCAGGTTCGGTCGTCTACAGCGTGTCCGACCACGACGGCTGCACGTACACGGGCTACTGCAACGACAGCTGTCAAGTAGAGATCCGTGGCTACACCTGTCCGACCACTACAACCACACCTACACCTTCTACCACCACAACTACAACTACAACTACAACTACGCCACCCACTCCCTCTACCACCACGGCTCCACCTACAACTACGCCTGCAACTACACCAACCACAACCTCTGCCACCACGTCTACTAGGCCTTATACATCCACCCACGTAGACTGCACCAACACTCATCCTCACCGAATGGTACATAGCAGCACTAGAGCACTGGTTCCCAAACATTTTTCACAACTTGAGTAACAATCTAGTTAAAACAAGCAAACAAACAAATCTAAGAAATAGATTAAAAAATAATAATAATAATAACTAAAGGAGGACTTAACCACTTTTCAACCTATCTTCATATAATCTGTCCTCAATAATGTTCATAATAAAATTGCAAAAAAAAGAAGAAGAACAATAGCTTCCACTTTAACATTGCAACTTTTCAGGAATAGAAAGCCTGCATTTTCTATTAACTTGGATTCCCCATTAATGATGTCACAAGACTATGGATTTCTGAACGTCCCACAGCTCTCCTAAGATACTTCTTTTTTGCAATTTTAATAACATGAACATTAGTGAGGACCTATTATATGAACATAGGTTGAAACGTGGTGAAGTAATCCTTTAAGAAGTAATGGAAATGGCAAAACTACAAGCTTGCAGTGTGGTGCAAAAGTGCAGCGCTGTAAGCTTGTATATCTGCTATTTTCACTAGTTTCTAATCTCTCTTTTGGGTCTCGGCCTGAAAGTTTGGGAAAACACTGCAATAGAGAACCAAAGTCTGTCTGACATTACTGCCAGCTATAGAGGCCGCTATCCCCCATGGGTCACGTTATTGATTGATTGATTGAAGAATGTATTAGAAGTTTGCAATAGAAAAAAGTACAGTTTCATGACAGTACAAATCACTGGTACAAGGTCAACTATAAGGAGATCCTAGAAAGCAGAGGCTTATTTCCACAGGAACCACACTTTAAGTATCTCATATAACATTGAAAGACAGACGGATAGAACATAGTACTTTATCTAGAATAATATCAGTTTCAAGAGCATAACATCAAATACAAAGGCAGAAAAAAGAAGGGAAAAAAAGGGGGGGGGGGAGCATGGGGGCTTAGTCTATTTACAAGTCACGGGTAGCAGCTGTCTGAAGGTGACTTTTCATACCAATTTTGAAGGAGGCTAGGGATTTGCTCTCCTTCAAGGCTTGTGGAAGGGCGTTCCACATGTTGATGGTATAGCAGGAGAACGAGTTAGAGCTTTGTTTAGTGTTAAATCTATGTTGATGATGATTAGTGGAGCTGCCGTTATAATTTTTTTACCATTGAAAATAGGGTCTGTTTTATAATGTCTCGTTGTGATTTCTTCCCAATTACAGAGCGGTGAAAGTTGGCTGGAAAACAGGTGTCTCAGAGCACACTGTTTCAATCAAGAGATCCGTTATCAGGACCTGAGAGTCGGCTGCCCCGCTAAGCCGGTGTGTGCCAACGGGTTCCCTACCGTCCCTGCCCCTTCATCTGGGTGCTGTGATCAGGAACAATGTCAATGTAGGTCCTGCCTGTTACCAGGTCTCTAAACAGGGCAACTTTTTGTTTGTTTGTTTGTTTGTTTGTTTGTTTGTTTGTTTTAGCTTTGTAGCCATTTCAGATTTCACCCAAATGTAGTGTTGTGCCAATTGATTGCTCCCCACACACATTGTAAATGTGTTGTCACTGCTGCTTGTGTCCGACTGGCTCACCCACCAGTGAGGATCCCCGACAGTGACAATATCACCCTATTCTCCGCCTGACTGCACTCCCCCGAACACAGGCCAGTTGTGTTCGTTTACTTTTTTGACTCGGGGCATCCCGTAAATAACCTTTTCATCCACGGCACCCCACGATTACAAATCAATTGCTCAAATATGCACAACTTTCCACACCTGAGATACGGCATGCTATGTCACAGAGAGATATCCGATCCATCAGAACTGAAAATAACTTTATAGGCTACTTGATGTTTAACCGCTTGAACCCCAGCATCCCTATTCTGGAGGGAAGGTTCACCAAGAAATAGCTGATCTACAAGCTCACAAAGAGCCTGATAGACTGAACGAAAAGACTTTCCCGAAATCCCTTAATGCTCAAAGGAGTGCCGCGGTTGTTAATGTAGCTCTTCTTAACAAAAGATGCCTTGGCATGTGTGCAGAAACTCATGCCCTCAGCAACACCATCAGAATCAGAATATAGGCTACACCAGGGGTGCCCACGCATTTTTGACTTGAGAGCTACTTTTAAAATGACCAGCTCAATATGATCTACCCACCCCAAAAATTGAATAGTGGCACTGGCATAACATATAATACAAGCTCACTTTGTCTTGAAATGGCAAATAGTGGGGAAAAAAGTCTTCATCCCATTCTGTATGGAAGTGGTACGTTTTCTGGTTCTTTATAATGCTACTGATTCTTGAACAAAGCATTGCAATGCATTGGAGGGGATGCCTAGAAGCCATGAAGGACAGGCCCTTCTTGATGTCAATCAATCAAGTCACCTCTTTATATTTTAATGATATATTTTGCACACCCTTGGTGATTATATATTTTGCACACCCTTGGTGATCTACTGGTAGATCACAATCTACCTTTTGGGCACCCCTGGGCTACACAAACAAAATGCGTCACCAACAAAGTCTGTCTAGCGTTTGAGAGAAAGTTTGAACTGCAATTGAATTACAGACATTTATAAATGACACCAAGC
The DNA here is from genome assembly GCF_963921795.1 of Nannobrachium achirus. Lineage (NCBI taxonomy): Eukaryota > Metazoa > Chordata > Actinopteri > Myctophiformes > Myctophidae > Nannobrachium > Nannobrachium achirus. Next base: position 47,808,146 of record NC_137822.1, on the reverse strand, counting down.
TCTCTTCCTCTCTGAAGGCGTGTGCTACGGCTGGGGCGACCCCCACTACGTCACCTTCGACGGCACCTACTACAGCTTCCAGGGGAACTGCTCCTACTGGCTGGTGAAGGAGATCCTTCCAAAGTACAACTTCAGCGTCCTCATCGACAACTACTACTGCGACGCCGTGCACGGCCTGTCCTGTCCGCGCTCCATCGTGGTCTTCTACCGGAGCTACAAGATCCACATCACTCAGGAGACCGTCAACGGCGTTCCCACCAGCATGGTATATGGCAGGGTTCCCCCAATTAGTTTTCCCCAAGGGCCGAATTATGTCTAGGGTACCATGCCGAGGGCCACAGCATTGCTTGGGGCGACGGTGGCGTTCCCGCTACTCCAGCGACAGTTCAGATATCGTCGTTGTCGGGTGAAAATCTTGTCCAGAACCGTTTGTTTTGCATTTATCATTTTAAAAATGATTTAAACTAGTGAAAACAGCCGATCTACAGATCTGCTGTCTTCACTACTTTTGTGCAACAGCCTTGTATGATGAAGCAGGGCTTTACTTTGCGAAAGAACGTACAAATTTGGAGATACAAGGTTTCCACCCAACAACGACGATATACTAGTGTTGTTGCTGCTCTTATACCACCATTATTACTGGGGTTGGTGGGGGCCAGACAGTAGCCCCCCGCGGGCCGCAAATGGCCCGTGGGCTGCCTATTGGGGAACCCTGGTATATGGGCTCTTTCCAACTAGAAAGAACTAAAACCAAAACGACCCATTTGTACACTCTCAGAGTTATAGTGCCCGTACGAATGGTTTAAGGGAAGCGTTTAAGGAATGGGACCGTAGAGAGGCAATCGTTAAAGAGGTGGTGCCAGTTTGTACTTTTTTTCCTGTTTTGTATGTGTCCATGGATTTAACATTACTCTAATCCAGTGTTTCTCAACCTTTTTTCTGCGTGGGCACACTTTTCATGTCCCAAGAATCCATGGGCACACCAACATAATACGGGGGTGTAAATATCATCACTGTCAGGAAGAAACCTTGTATCTCCAAGTTTCAAATTTGTATGTTTCTTGGCAAAGTAAAGCCCTGCTTCATCATACAAGGCTGTCGCACAACAGTAGTGAAAACAGCAGATCTACAAGCACACAACGCCTCGCGCTGTTTTCACTAGTTTAAATCATTTTTAAAATGATAAATACAATGCTGGCTTTCAAGCAGTTTCAAGGGGCACACTTGACCCTTCTCAGGGGCACACCAAAGGTCCCCAGGCACAGTGGTTGAGAAACACTGCTCTAATAGACCCCCACGTGTGGTTATAATATGCACATAAGTCTTCCCTGTGTATTTTTGGTTACTTCCTGAAAGCTGAAAGCCTGAGTCATAAGGCCAACTGAAATATACAGATTTAATGACATCATAATATCATCCCCTCACCTTTTTACCACACAACAACACTGTGGGCGTGGCTAACTTCGGCTGGGTCACACTTTCTGTACTCTTACTCCAAGACACTTTATTTTCTGTGTTTTTTGGTGGGTGTTTGTGAAGTGTTTTTGAGTTGTTTACAAGCCTTTTTGAATCCCGCTCTCTCTCAGGTGTACGTGAACGACAAGCGCGTGAACGGCGGCTCCTACAAGAGCAAGGAGCAGGACTTTGTGGTCACCACCACGGGCATCCAGACCCTGATGGTGGTCCCTGCCATCGGAGCCAAGGTCACCTTCTCTGGGATGATCTTCAGCGTCACGCTGGACTACGACAAGTTCCATGGAAACACCCAGGGACAGTGTGGTCAGTGTCTGTCTGTCTGTCTGTCTGTCTGTCTGTCTGTCTGTCTGTCTGTCTGTTTCCTTAGACATCTCCTCAGTGGTTGACCAGTTGATCTCAAATTGCAGAGAATGATTCCTCACTTTTCCCCCTTTTTTATTTTGCTCTCTTTTTTCTGTTTATTTGCATTTTTGACACAGACTATGGAATATGTAAAATGATATCTGGAAGATGTATTTAGGCAGGCCTTAACTCATTTACTGCCATTTTGAATGGTCGACTTTCAGGGCATCCTGCCAGAAGTCTCCATAGACTTCCATGTAATTTATAGTGCACGGATCATGCACGCCCATGCACAGATTATGCACCATGTTTGTGCCTGTTTTTCACAGCTTTCAAACAAAAAAATCTGATTGGAAATCCGTTCAGGGATTCATGAGATAGAAGCCATTATGTTTTACATGCTATGTAAACAAAGATGGCTGCCCTGTTTGAAAGATGGGGTTGTATGGGGGTGAAACATGCAAAATCTCGATTGAAATCATGTTTACTAGATTTAATGGGGTCCAAAAATTATTTTAAACTTTTTTTTTTTTTCAAACTCGTCATACTCGTCATAGGCAGAGTGGACACATTTATATAACTCGTCAAACTAGTCATAGGCAGTATATGAATGGTGTCGTAATGCCAGATTTTTACTTGTGTCTGTCTGCCAAAAATTGCTGATTTTATCTACAAGCTCACAAGTGCTCGTTTGACTTAGAGGCTTTCAGGCTCTGTTCATACTGTTGAGTGATATACCCATAGAGTTATAATAAGTATAGAGAGGACACCAGATATCACCGCCCGTCCACTTGCATTGAGCTGCTCACCCAGCGCATGAAGCGTACTTCCGCTTTGTAAATGTGATGGAAGGAGCCTATTTTGGGGCCTAAGTGACACGTTTTGCGTCATAGAGTGTGTTCATGGACGTGCTGGGGCTTCAATTCATGAACGAGCACTTCCGCTATGAACGCGCAGTCAATACAAAGAAGCCTAGATGCGCGTCCAATTAATTCCCAATGGAAGTCACATGGTTTCCTGCCTCTAGCAGAGTTACAGGTCCGCAAGAAATGCTGGGAACCGTTGGAATTAGTCTCGCGTGGCCAGACATAATGTTAAAATCTTCCGTCAAACAGTCTGGAGCAATGGATGCTCTCTTTTATCATGAATAAAATATAAAGCGGATGTGAAGCCTTCTCCGCATTTCTGTTTGTAGCCCACACAGTCATGAACCAGCCACAACAGCCCTGCCACTCTGGCTCAGCCCTATTGGCATGACGGTTTGTGCGTTGGTCTGGCGAGAGCCTGGTGTTCAATTCCCGCTTCCACGCATGACTATATAGCTTGCTGAAATTAAGCAGAAATGGAAACTAAAAAATACTTTTTCGTGAACAGAAATGTCAGTTACTCGGATTTTGGGAGGTGTAGCTCCAGACTAGAGTATAGCACGGGTCTTCCAGGACCCGATAACCCGAGACCCGAACCGAGACCCGAGCCGTTTCGGGTATAAAATATTCACTTGTCCCTCGGGTTAGGGTAGGGTAAGGTCTAATTGCCTCGGGTCCGTTCGGGGCTGTCCAAAATGCAGGATCCGAAAAGGATCCGAGAGGACCCGAGATTTAAACATATATATCCTTCAACTTTAAAATATATATTGTTTTTTTATGAGACATGCATTGTAATTACGCTCCCAAATCCATATTATCGTCTGTTCTGGCTTATTGAGTGAGTCCCGTTCTGCGCATCCAATCTCAAGCGTTGCGCTGCTGCTGCTGCTGCAGTGAAATACAAACAAAGGCCACCACCTGGCTGGAAGATGCAGGTTGGAACGTCATTTAGCCATTTAACATGTTTCTGGACATCATCTGCGGGGACGGGCGACATAAAGTCGGCGAAAATCTGTCTATCTGCAACACAAACACAGCTGAGTCTCGTCTCGTCTCTGTGATCAGCCACGTGCACACATTTATCCGTCCCTGCTGTGCATAGGCGATTCTAGCCTCTTCCAGCAGGGGGTGCACGACCTCTATTACCTCATGCACGCGCATGCGAAAAAAATTGCGGATATTAGCGGTTTTGTAATGTTGTTTTAGCGGATTTCTGCAGTTAATTTTGTACCCAAATGTAACACAATATAAACAAAAAAAAGTGTAAAACAGGTGCTTCTTTTTCTAGACACCATATGTCTATCTATAGGATTTATTTACTTATTTTGCAGACAGAGGCAGCACAGCCAGGACATATAAAGCCAAACATCAAGTTAATCATCATTCATCAAGCAATCAAGCAGTCATTTACATTGGTGGTGTGGCACAACCACACCACCAAAGATCCATAACCAGCAGCTACCAATATTTACAAGCAAGTGAAGCAAGCATGCGCGCGCGCGCACACACACACACACACACACACACACACACACACACACACACACACACACACACACACACACACACACACACACACACACACACACACACACACACACACGGAGGAGAAGAAAACAGGCTGGCTAACTCCACAGTGAACAGATAGTTAAATAAAGCCATGTCTTACCTTAAGAAAATGACAAGAAAATATCCAATGTTATATTGAGGTGCCCAGAAGAAAGTGTTATTCCTTGGAGGCACAGAACACATCGTGTAATCCAGCCTCGTTGAGCAGCGCCGAAAACTTTAGTTCACGTATGGTAAATGTAAAAGCTATCCACATGTCCTATGGATGTCTGTAGTTAACCCCAGGTAGCATATTCCACTGTGAAACAACTGTTTAATTCTGTTATTTAGATAAATCTGCAGGTGTCATCATCTGCCGTTTGTTTTTCAAGCTGTGCTGTCAGAGACGTTCAGACAGTCACTGTGATTGGTTGAGAAACCAGTAGTCCTATTACCTCCCGCCCCCCATTTGCTGTGATTGGTTTAGAAGTCATGCTATGGGTGCTTCAAAGGGTCAAAAAAGGCGAATTTGAGATGTTCTTCTTCTAAATCATATTGCGTGTTTATTATGATCAAAAAAATCAAAATGGCCGCCTGGCGGCCAGGGGGTGCACGTGCACCCTAGGACACCCCTTAAAATCGCCTATGCTGCTGTGTGTTACAGTAAATGATCAGTATTACAGTGTCTGGTTGTACATTACAGTAAATGATCAGTATTACAGTGTCTGGTTGTACATTACAGTAAATGATCAGTATTACAGTGTCTGGTTGTACATTACAGTAAATGATCAGTATTACAGTGCCTGGTTGTACATTACAGTAAATGATCAGTATTACAGTGTCTGGTTGTACATTACAGTAAATGATCAGTATTACAGTGTCTGGTTGTACATTACAGTAAATGATCAGTATTACAGTGTCTGGTTGTATATTACAGTAAATGATCAGTATTACAGTGTCTGGTTGTCATTACATTCCAGGTACATGTGACAACAACCAGGCTGACGACTGCATGCTGCCCAGTGGCAGGATCGCCCCCTCCTGTCCCAACATGGCTAACGAGTGGCGCCTGAACGACAGCTGTGCCGTTCCCCCCACCCCCACTCCCGGGCCCACTCCCACTCCCCCAACTTGCCATCCCGACATCTGTGATGTCATCATTAGCAGGTGTGTGTGTGTGTGCGTGTGCATGCGTGCGTGTGTGTGTGTGTGCCTCTAGAGAACTATTAAGGTCCTATGCTGAACCAGAGTTCTGGGAACCTATGGGCGGGGCCAGCAGCACTGCTGCTCTTTTTTTGGGACCTTCCCGGTTAGTTCTGGTTAAATGGAAACGTAAGCAGAACTTGGTCCATGGAGCTTCACAGGTTCTTGAACGTTCTTGGTTCTGGAAAGTTCTGGTTCCATGTCTGGTTTGACCCGGTAGTGGAAAAGGGTCTTCTGAGAGTTACAAATATGGGTTCATTTGGTTCCATGTGTACACTCTGATGGCCCTTGAAATTAAAAGGTTTTAGAACCACTGATATTGTAAATGCATGGACGTTGTGAAGTCCACATAACCCGGTTACAGAATCGGTTCCAAATGTGATGGAACCCGATTACTGGTTCCTGAATGTCAGATCCGGTTCCTCGGGTTCTAGTCTAGTGGGATTTCTGAAAAATGTGATTGTTGGAGGCATTTTGGGGTAAAAGTTGGGAACCAGTCTATTTTACACAATTCAAGGGTGCTGAATCTGAAAAGAATGGTTCCCAAGCAACATTCTGAGTTTTTGACCTTCTAATTTGCATAACAAAATAGCTGGCGTATTGTCAATTTTGAACTCACTTTAGTGCCAAACGACTTTCAGATCAACTATCTCACTATGGACTTCCCTGCCAAACGACTTAAATCGACTTTTACTTAGAAAAAAAAACAAAAAAAATATATATATATTTTCTTTTTTTTTTGTTGAATTTTTTTTTTTTTGGACCCCATTAAATCTAGTAAACATGATTTCAATCGCGATTTTGCATGTTCCACCCCCCATACAACCCCATCTTTCAAACATGGCAGCCATGTTTGTTTACATCTGAAGAAAACATAATGGCTGATAAATCATGAATGCCTAAACGGATTTCCAAGCGGATTTTTTTGTTTGGAAACTGTGAACAGTGTGCACACACGTGGTGCATCATCTAGGCATGGGCGTGCACGATCCGTGCACTATAAATTACATGGAAGTCTATGGAGATTTATGGCAGGGAAAACCCAAATAAGGCATATTTAATTGGCAGTAAACGAGTTTTCAATAAACTTTTAGTAATTATATAGTCTGATCAAGCGTTTGTGAACACCCAGTACAGTTGTTTGATTCAGTTTAGATCTTATATATTCATTATCAGACACGCCCCCTTCCTATACAAACCCATTGTAACTTCAAACTCCATTCTAACCATGATAGATTTAATCCATCCATCCCCGGCCAAATTTGTTTAATAACCCTCCTAGATGACAAATCTATTGAGAAATGGACCTTTGCTCTCCACGGTCACCGAAGTGCCATAAAAGACCCAACTAACTGTTGTTGTCTGGTCCTCCTCCTACAGAGTGTTTGAGCCGTGTCACGCCGTGGTCCCCTACGAACACTTCCTGTCGGCGTGCCAGTTCGACGCTTGCCGGATGAACCGCACGAAGATGGGCTGCACCAGCCTGCAGACGTACGCAGACGCCTGCGCCAAGGCTGGGGTCTGTCTGGACTGGAGGAAGCACACCCACGGGCAATGTGGTAAGAGATGGTCTGTGGCTCAGGGGTAGAGAAACCGTCATTAGAGCACAGAGGGTAACCGAAGGGTTCCCAGTTCAATCCTGCATGGGCTCCCCCAGAGTTAGTGTGGAAGAGTCCTTGAGCAAGACTCTGAACCCCTAGTTGCTCCCGGTGAGCAGGTTGGTGCCTTGCATGGTTTCCTCTGCCATCGGTATGTGAATGTGTGTGTGAATGCGGGAATGTAATGAATGTGTGTGTGAATAGGTGAATGTATAAGCACAATCTATGTAAAGTGCATTGGATAAAGGCGATATATATAAATGCACCATTTACCATGTAGTTTATTCATCCACATGGTCACTGGGGTAAGCTCAGGGAGCCATATTAGGGGTTAAGGGTCTTGCTCAGGGACACATTGACACATATCTGCCTGACCGGGAATCTTACCTGAGACAACCAGGAGCTCTGGTCCCCCAGGCAGGCTCCCTAACCACTCAGCTACGGCTGCCCCACATGACACGACCACTGTGAATTAGTGAAGCTGTCGCCCACTGATGCTCACTTCTGGAATCTATTAAATCTATGATGGAATTGATCATATGAATATCCAAACCCTAAAGTCTACCATGTTTAATGTTCTCTGATCAGATTATGAGTGTACCAGTCCTAAAGTCTACCATGTTTATTGTTCTCTGATCAGATTATGAGTGTACCAGTCCTAAAGTCTACCAGGCCTGTGGTCCCGCGGTGGAGCCAACATGTGACTTCAGGTACTGTTGGTTTTCACCACGGCATTGTGATGATCATATTGTCTACTGCAGGGGTCTTCAACAGGGGGTCCGGGACCCCTAGGGGGTCCTCAGAGTCACTACAGGGGGTCCTCCAAATCTTCCAATCCTTTTTATAATTAACAACTTGAACCCTAGTGTCCATATTTTGAGAACTGTAGCCAAAAATAGCAGATCTACAAGCTCACAACGCCTCGCAGCGCAAGGCGTTGTGAGCTATTTTCGGCAAAGCAGTTTGGTGTAGAGGGGAAAAAGAGCAGACTAAGTACAGAGTGAAAGGTCAAGTTTATTAGGTAATGACGGTTAAAGTGGTTAAATATCTGAAAACACAAATTGACATGAATCCAAAATACACTGATGATTGTGCTGTCAAACGATGAAACTATATGGAATCTATGAACAGGTTGTGGGGGTCCCTGCTTCATCTCTCTCTCAACTAAGGGGTCCTTGGCCTGAAAACGTTGAAGACCCCTGGTCTACTGTATGTACAGTATGTACAGTATGTGCAGTATGTCTGTATGGTTAACGTACCGCTGACTCGGTGTGTTATTGTTCTCAGGTACAACCAGGAGTTCATCCATGACTGTAAGAGTGAGGAGCTGATCAAGGTGCAGCCAGAAGGATGTTACTGTCCCAACGGAACCTTCCTGTTCACGGCTAACTCCCACCAATGCCTGCCCACCTGTGGTAGGAACAACACACACACACACACACACACACACACACACACACACACACACACACACACACACACACACACACACACACACACACACACACACACACATAGACCACCTCACATATACTCAGTAGTCAAGTAGTCACTCAAGTACATTTTATTTATATAACACGTTTAAAAAACCACCAGGGTCAACCAAAGTGCTGCACAACATACAAAAAAAAAAAACAATAGAAAATATGCAATGTTACAGATAAAATACAGTGTGAAGAAACAAAACTAAAATTAGGGCAGCGATTCACAATCTGTGGGTCGGGGCCCACTGGGGGACGTCGTGAGGATATTGCAAGTGGACCCCCAAATAATTGGAAAAATACTGAGATATAAGGGGTGAAAAGCAATATTGTAAAAAGAAACAAATAAGCCAAACATAACTGTCTTGTTCAAGTGCCTAGTTTCCATTGCTTGTGTGTTGTAATTAATCTCTTTCCAATTGCTCCTGTATCCAAACATACACGTAGGCTAAGAACATTTTTTATACTCTTTTTTCTTTTTAATATATTCTCTTCTCTTTTCCAACAGACATTTGCCTGCTGCCAAACGAAAAATGGAAGAAGGTAAAATCACTCAACAACCCGTTTTGCAATTTTACGTTGCATATTTTTAAAATCTGTTATCCGTTCATCCGTTTATTGTCACATCCCAACTTTATAGGCGTAAAAGAGAGAGGGAGAAATGCTTCTGTGTACAAGTTACTCAATAGTCCAGAGAGAAGAGAGAAACACACACATACAAATGTCATACACTATAAAGGTTGAGTGACTATTATTATTAGTTCTGTGTCTATTATTATTTTCATCATCATCATCATCAGGTTAATGACAGGTGGGAGGGGAGCTGTGATGAGTGTCAAGTGAATATTATTATTACCAGTAAGACGCCCCAAGGGCGAAAAGCGACCTTGTGCAGGACGCAATTCGCACAGGACGGAATTCATTTGCAAGTGTGAATCGAGTTGCGGTTGGTTGTTTAACTTGGACAAAATGTGGACAAAATATTTCCCAAATATGGATATGATCTGACACCATAGATGTCTTATGTTTTAGACCACATGCGACTCACACAAATGTGCATATATGGGCATTCCAAGCTATGGACTTAAGGGGGATCTCCAATCCATATATGGGCAGCAGCTATAGACATTGAGGCATTTGTAAATTAATTTTGTCTTGGCCATATAGGGAGCGTCCATATATGGGCATTGCCAAATATGGGTCAACAATGTGATGTCACAAGGTCAGCGATAGACATTGAGGCGTTACCTACTCACTGCCGGGTTTGATAGTAAAAGCTTATTTATTAATAATATTATAATTATTTTCATCAGGTTAACTCCAGGTAGGAGGATGGCTGTGACCAGTGTCAGTGTGATAATTAATAATATTAATTAATAATATTATAATCATCAGGTTAATGAGCGCTGGGAGGATGGCTGTGATGACTGTCAGTGTAGCCTCGCGTAGCCAGGCTTACTCATCTGCGAAGAGAAAAGCCTGGTGACAATAGAAGGCAGAAACCGTTCTAGGAGGTGGGGCTGAATTTTCCCGGAAGCTGTATTTTTTTCACAGTGCGGTGTTCCTGCAAACTTATTCCCTGCACGAAAAAATCTCGTCTACGTCTCCTGCTCCGTCGGTTGCGCTCGCAATAAACAATATACAAACAAAAACATTGATTCAAGCAATGTTACACATATTAAGAGAGAGTTAAGAGCTACAATCTATTTTAGTTTTTTCGCTGGGGAATGTAAACAGACCTGCATCGCATGACGTAACGTCCGTCAAACGCAGCACTTCCGCTAGAAAATCTTGGAACCTACCGGAAGGCATATTGTCTACAGGGTGCTGTCAGTGTGATTATTAATATTAATTCATAATATTATAATTATGACCATCAGGTTAATGACCAATGGGAGGAGGGCTGTGATGAATGTCAGTGTGAGGAGTCGCTGCAGATCAGCTGCAACAGGAAGTCGTGTCCGTCGCCGCCACCAATCAGCTGTGAGCATGAAGGTCAGGTGACCGTCAACCACACCCTGGGATGCTGCTCCACGCAGAGATGTGGTAGGAAATCATTATGTACCCTAAAATAATAATGTACCCTTAAAACATTATGTACCCTAAAATAATCATGTACCCCTTAAAATCTTTGTCTGCTGCTTAAAATCATCATCTGCCTCCTAAAATCTTTAGTGTTTATTTAACTCTATGTAATTAGTAATGCGAGTCTAAAGGCCTTTGCACACAGGGTCCAATTTTCTAAAAATAAAAAATAAAAAAAATAAACTGACAATAAATGAACTCGTGGTGTCTCTATGACCTCATGTACACCGGGTCTGAATCTGTCCACATTCTGACAATATGGTCTGGTTTTTCTGCACGGTAAATCAGACTCTGTGTGCAATAAGGCCTTTAAGTAAGTAAGCCTTGCCGAGCCATGAGGCCCATAGTGAGGGGCCTATCTCCTGTTTCTGTAACCATGACCCGACCGGGGATCGAATCCCAACCTCCCAGTCTCAGGGCGGACACTCCAACCACAAGGCCACTGCGCTGGCAAAGGCCTTTAGTCTTGAGTTTTTTTAGTCATGGGTCATTTTTTACACTGTCACACCTTCATTTAGGTCCTCTTTACTCGCAAGGGTCCATTTGGATATATATATATATTTTATACAAATGATCTCTAAGGACTATGACAGCAGCATTGATAATAATGTTGCTTGTGTTCCAGAGTGTGCAGTGCAGCAGTGTCCAGACGCCCCCACATGTCCCCTGGGATTCTCCTTACACACAACCATGGGAGTCTGCTGCCACCAGTACACCTGTGGTGAGTGTTGATGTGGCACTGTGTGTGCACGTGTGTGTGCCTGTGATCTGGTCTGTGATTCATGGTTCCTGTGAATGGCAAATCGAGTGGCAAAGTGAGTTTAATGTCGTTTAATGCAATCAGATAGGACTTTTCTGTGTGGATGTATGGGCTGTCAAGACCAGGAAGTAGTTTTCTGTTAGGATGTATGGGCTGTCAAGTTTTTTGCCACTCAGTATGCGTTCCAGCATAAACTTCCAGGTATGATGGTGATGTCACGCGCATACCCTCTATTGTACAATAAGTTATAGGTCAGGGGTCTTCAACGTTTTCAGGCCAAGGACCCCTTTGTCGAGAGAGAGATGAAGCAGGGACCCCCACAACCTGTTCATAGATTCCATATAGTTTCATCGTTTGACAGCACGATCATCAGTGTATTTTGGATTGATGTCAATGTGTGTTTTCAGATAACCATGTGAACTGTCAATACTTAATCAACTTGACCTTTCACTCTGTACTTAGTCTGCTCTTTTTTCCCCTATACACCATACCTCTTTGCCAAAAATAGATGATCTACAAGCTCAATCTACAAGCTCACAATGCAGTGAGCTTGTAGATCTGCTATTTTTGGCTAAAGTTCTCTGAATATGGACACTAGGGTTTAAGTGGTTAATGTAAAAAAGGAGAAAAAGGGTTTCTATTAAACAAAGGAGGACCCCCTGTAGTAACTCTGAGGACCCCCTAGGGGTCCCGGAACCCCTGTTGATTTCTCAGTCATGCCCTGTACTGTACGTTAGCTGCAGGTTTGTCACTGCACATTCGACTTAGTTTGCACAGTTGACTTTATTTGTGTTTACCTCTTTTGTATTGCACCTGTAACAGTTTCAGATGTAGTCTTTTGAATAACGCACCATTTAGTTTTAATCCTATTTTAGTCATCTGAAATGGTTTAGTCCTAGTCTATAGTCTATAGTCGACAAAATATCCAAATCTTTTTTTTTTGTCTTTTAATTTTAATCTTATCAACAGGATTAACACTTGCCTGTAATAGCTCATTTAAAGTGAAATTTGCCCTGGCAGTGTGGTTTTGCCTTGGTAATGTGTTTTTCATATGTTGGTGATCTTGCCCCAGGGTGCCAAGGTGACCAGAAACGCGAAGTGCGAAACAGTTTAATAAATGTAACTTTTTTTTCTCTCGCAGTTCCTAAAGATGTCTGTGTCTACAAAAAACATGAATATGAGGTGAGAATCTGCACCCCGCCCCTCCTACACTTCATAATAATAATAATAATACTTCACAGCAGGGCAGGAATTTCATGAAGGCCATGAAGGCCATGGCCGTCGTTGCCCCTCAGTTTGGCCTTGTGTCCCTCCAACCAATGGCATGACCTGAGATCACAGTGGCCTTAATGCCCCTCAAACCAATGGCATGACCTGAGACCACAGTGGCCTTAATGCCCCTCAAACCAATGGCATGACCTGAGATCACAGTGGCCTTAATGCCCCTCAAACCAATGGCATGACCTGAGACCACAGTGGCCTTAATGCCCCTCAAACCAATGGCATGACCTGAGACCACAGTGGCCTTAATGCCCCTCAAACCAATGGCATGACCTGAGACCACAGTGGCCTTAATGCCCCTCAAACCAATGGCATGACCTGAGACCACAGTGGCCTTAATGCCCCTCAAACCAATGGCATGACCTGAGGCCACAGTGGCCTTAATGCCCCTCAAACCAATGGCATGACCCGAGACCACAGTGGCCTTAATGCCCCTCAAACCAATGGCATGACCTGAGGCCACAGTGGCCTTAATGCCCCTCAAACCAATGGCATGACCTGAGGCCACAGTGGCCTTAATGCCCCTCAAACCAATGACATGACCTGAGGCCACAGTGGCCTTAATGCCCCTCAAACCAATGACATGACCTGAGGCCACAGTGGCCTTAATGCCCCTCAAACCAATGGCATGACCTGAGGCCACAGTGGCCTTAATGCCCCTCAAACCAATGGCATGACCTGAGGCCACAGTGGCCTTAATGCCCCTCAAACCAATGACATGACCTGAGGCCACAGTGGTCTTAATGCCCCTCAAACCAATGACATGACCTGAGGCCACAGTGGCCTTAATGCCCCTCAAACCAATGGCATGACCTGAGACCACAGTGGCCTTAATGCCCCTCAAACCAATGGCATGACCTGAGACCACAGTGGCCTTAATGCCCCTCAAACCAATGGCATGACCTGAGACCACAGTGGCCTTAATGCCCCTCAAACCAATGGCATGACCTGAGACCACAGTGGCCTTAATGCCCCTCAAACCAATGGCATGACCTGAGGCCACAGTGGCCTTAATGCCCCTCAAACCAATGGCATGACCTGAGACCACAGTGGCCTTAATGCCCCTCAAACCAATGGCATGACCTGAGGCCACAGTGGCCTTAATGCCCCTCAAACCAATGGCATGACCTGAGACCACAGTGGCCTTAATGCCCCAGCTGACTGAACCACTTTCTCCTCTGTCTCTGTCTGGTCAACATGTAGACAGTAGACACCGCTGTCTCTTTCTTGTCATGTAGACACCAGTGGTTTTTTTTGTTAAGATTCTGAAATCTTAGCTCCCCCGAGTCCCCATCTTTAAACCAATCCAGTGACTTTGATTGGTGCAGGGCTGAGCATGGATCAGGTTGTAAATACCATCATTTATCTATTTCACTGCAGATTAGGTTATCATCCCTAACCCTTAAATTCAACAAATTCTTTCAGTGGACTAAAATCTTGTTTTATTTGATGGCCTTCCTGCCCTGGCATTTGGCCTTTGTGCCCTCAAGAAATGGACAACACCAAAGGCCAAGTGGCCACGCCCCTAAAATGACGAAATTCCAGGCCTGCTCTACAGTAACAATGTCTTCATTGGATGAATTACATACAGTTAAAGGACAATACATATTTAGACACTTGTACGCATGCCCCCAACCACTGAAATCAAAATACTAAAATGGCTAAAACGATAGAAAGCAGTAAATGAAAACATTTTAATACTCTTTTCTTTTCTCTAATTACAATCTAAAATATGAACCATTGTTGTAAAAAACTAAAGTTGTCCTTTAAGCTGCATGTCTTAAAAACATCAGATTGCAGTGGTGTAAAGTTGTACTGAATAAAGATTCTGGTTCCTCCAACAGGTGGGTGACTCGGTGCCCGTGGACCCATGTCAGCGGTGCACGTGTTCTCCTCAGAAAGACAACAGCACCCTCCTGCACAGGGTGCAGTGTGACCTGCTGCCCTGTGACACGCACTGCCAGCCGGTAAGACAACACGCACGCACACGCACCCGACAACAGCGAATGTAATTGGCCCACTGGCTTGTCACTTGTCATGATCTGAAATGGCAAATCTTTGAGTAGCAGAAGCAGCAGCGCTATAGAGAGAGATCTCTCTATAGCGCGCAATGAGGGCCTCTACAACTCTTTTTCCCGGGCTTAATCAGGGGCCCAGCACGTCCCTGCACACACATGCACGCACGCACGCACACGCGCCCGCACGCACACACACACACACACACACACACACACACACACACACACACACACACACACACACACACACACACACGCACTTGTTTCTCTGTGTGTAACTTTGGTTTAACCCCTTAAGACCTGATGCCGATTCTACAAATGTCTTCTAAATCCTAACAGTTTTCCGTTTCTATGTCAGTGATGCTCAAACCTTTTCATGTCAAGGACCCCCAAAATGACTTGTACTTGTGTGCGGACCCCCATCTCACAATATTTAGTTCCAGGGACCTCCAGATGCAAAGAATACAGAGAATGTTTGCTTTAATAAGAGTTCTGAATAGCGAAAGTATTAAATGACACAAAACTAAAACTATCTTTTATCCCCCCTTTAATGTTTTGCTTTAGCCTCGTCTTCAACTATCCAAAAATAGATGAACACAAGGCTAACAACAAATAACCAAATGGACCCTTACAAGTCCATTTGGTTCCACTTGTACACACTTTAGAGTTAAACTACTGAGCATTTTATTGGGTTGGGATGGGTCGAATTCGGAAGTGACCTAAAGCATTGGTGCAACAGCAGTAAACGTACGTTTGTGTGTGTGTGTGTGTGTGTGTGTGTGTGTGTGTGTGTGTGTGTGTGTGTGTGTGTGTGTGTGTGTGCGGGTGCGGGTGCGGGTGCGTGTGTGTGTGTGTGTACAGGGTTATGAGTATCAGGAGGTCTCAGGACAGTGCTGTGGAAGTTGTCTCCAAACCAGCTGTGTGGTTCTGCAACACGACAACACTACACACTCCTTTAAGGTTAGTTACACAACACCAACACAACACTACACACTCCTTTACGGTTAGTTACACTTTTCCCCTACTCATATCTCCGCCACCGTTGCCCCTCATTTCTCACATGGCCCTCTTCTAGCGCCACCATGACGCCAATTCTTGCAAAACACATTCTTGGACACTGCTTCTACAGATTTTGCCCTAAAATCACAAAGCGCTACACAGTATCTCTACAGTCATGTCATCAACATGCATCTGTCCCATTTCCCATATTCCCTCCTGATTGGCTACCATTGCCTTCTAAAGTTTGTGTATTATCTCTCAATTAGGGAGTCTTACTGGTATACATGGTGACATGTTGTGTGTGTCTACTGTATTTGGGGACATGTATGTCTTTGTATTTGATAAGCACCTTGACAAGCACATGGGATTGTTTTATGTTTAGTTTGAGAGCTGCCTCCTTCACACATTTTAAATCTGAGGCATTTTTACATAAAGAGATGCAGATTTGTCTGTAAGTGACTGCAAAAGATTGCTGCTATTTGTTTCAAAAAGCATTATACTCTGTATATAGTAGCAATGTGACATAGCTCTGTTTACACAATGCTCCAACTATATATATGTTCCCCATTTTTCTAATGTTTTTATTCAATTTTGACACTTGCTTTGGCAATGTAAACGTATGTTTTCTCATGCCAATAAAGCTACCTTGAATGGAATGGATTTGAATTGAATTCACTCGGTTCCACAGATAAACATTGTGAAAATAGGCCAAATGGGTCGGCTATTTTCACAATGTTTGGAATAGTTTGGGCCATTTTGGTTTTAATTGGCCATTTTGGCCATTTAATTGTTACTTTAGACAGATGTGCTGTATAGCATTTATACTGTAACTGTTGATGTGTTTAATGTTGAGTGAGAAAAGAATGTTGCACATTCAGTTAATCATCTTGAGATCCCACAAAATAATTTGGGGTCCCGACACCCAGTTTGTGTGTGTGTTGTGACATTGTGTGTTTTTGTGTGTGTGCAGCCTGGTGACATCTGGTCCCCTGTCGGTGACGGTTGTGTCACATATGAGTGTGTGAAGATCGGGAAGCAGTTCATCACCCTGGAAACCAAGACCGTCTGTCCTCCATATGACCCTGCTGAGTGCATACCTGTAAGGACACACACACACACACACACACACACACACACACACACACACACACACACACACACACACACACACACACACACAGATTTTAGGACAGAAATGTATGCCATCTTTAATCGCAAACACCCTGAGTTATACTTAACTGTAGTTCCACACTGCTGCCATCTAAAAGCCCAAAATACGCCTCGTTTGTAGATTGTCTACTTTTGCAAACAAATGTTGGCCCCAGGAATGGTTCAAGTGGTTGACATTTTCACTCTGTCTTTTTTCAGGGAACTGAAACCATCGCTTCGGATGGCTGCTGCCGTTCATGTAAGTCTGTCTGTCATTAACTTATATAAAATAAAGTTGTTTACATGTTACCATTGTCTGCTATTCAATCTACTATTCAGTGTACATACAGCATATTTAGTGTTCAGTACAGGTATATTATTTAGCCTGTTTCTGGTCATAATGGTACATAACCCCTATTTCAGTGCCAACCATAGATTGTAAAAAACAACATAGTTATGACTGAATGATTGCTAAGCTGTTGCAACCATTACAATGCCATCAAGGCCCGCCAAAAATAAATGTCAGTGGACAAAATCAACTGTACATTCAGTGGACTAAAATCTTATGATATTTAGTCGGCTAAAACTAGTCTAACACTAAAACCTTTCAGATGACTCTTTTTTACTAAACCTTAACGAAACTTGATTCAAAAGACTATGACTATTGTGTTGTGTTTCAGGTATAAAGCTTTGTGTTGTGTTTCAGGTATAAAGCTTTGTGTTGTGTTTCAGGTATAAAGCTTTGTGTTGTGATTCAGGTATAAAGCTTTGTGTTGTGATTCAGGTATAAAGCTTTGCGTTGTGTTTCAGGTATAAAGCTTTGTGTTGTGATTCAGGTATAAAGCTTTGTGTTGTGATTCAGGTATAAAGCTTTGTGTTGTGATTCAGGTATAAAGCTTTGCGTTGTGTTTCAGGTATAAAGAGGGATCGTCCGTGCAACGTCATCAGCACTGAGGTTCACCTGGAGAACAATGGCTGTCGCTCCACACAGCTGCTCAACATCACCTCCTGTGGCGGAGCCTGTAGCAACTACGCCTCGTAAGTAGTCTATCCATAGGCCCTATATACATTACATACTCTATAATATAGATCCATATAGAGTCTATGGATGTTTAGGTGATGTGACGTGTTGGGAGCTTGTAGATCTGCTATTCAGAAGGAGCGATTGCATTTCCTGCTATGTTCATTATTGGGGCTAAAATGGTTCATTCATAAATTGTATTTTTGTAAGTTTGGGTCTCAGGGAGATGGCAGGTTAATCTGTTGGGTCTGGAGCTGAAAGGTTTGTGAGCCTGTTGCCTATACTACTATGTGCACTATTAATAAACATATCTTTATAAGTGCGGCGAGGTTTTATCATATCAGCAGTTATACAATCAGCTCTCTGATATAAAACACAAAAATAAAGTATGTAGACTTTAATCCATAATCATTCCTCACAGCAGGTTAATGAGTGATTAAACAATGTTCTTCATTTATAGCAGAGATCTCAACGCTGTTTTCAAAGGGGGGGTCATATTTGAAAATATGAAAATAGCTTAAACTTTTCAGGCTGTGGCTCTTTCCTTGACAGTTCGAAACGTTGGTTTCTATGTTAATAAATCCTGCAATCGTGGCTATGAGTGTTCAGCCCTTTTCTTCACCTTTATACTTACTTACCAAGGTCAGCAGCACCTCAACAATGCTGATGTGCTCCCCCAGTACTTTGTTTGACAGGCTGTGACCCCCAAAATAATCATATTTGAACTTAGGTACTTTTCCTCCAGTTAGAGTTTCAATCGAGGACTTTCAACTCAAAGAGATATTTACTCACAGCTATCAAAATGGTTCGGTGACTGAACAATGGGTCCTGAGCCACTGTTTGGGAAACACTGTCCTAACCCTTGCTGTGTCCTCTCCTCTCATAGCTGTTCCATGCACCTCCAGCAGGGGTCATTAATGAGTCTGTACACAGACAATGTGTCTGTGGTAAATAATGCAACATCTAGTTTATAGCCCACATAACATTATAATGTTCTTATTTTGATCACAAGACAACATTACTGAATGTCAAGTCTCCAGGTTTGCTTCATAATATGTTTGTCACTTAATTACTTTACAGAATGTGTATGGCAGTGAATTACTATAACATATGTGTGGCACATTGGGAGTTCACTAGTTCAGTGGTTTCTCAAACCTTTTGATTTCCAAGTACCATCATAACTCTGAGATTGTACAAATGGTTAAATTTGTACACTCATGGTTACAGACCTGTTATGGTCATTCAGGGTTAGCTCTTTAAGTATTTCTGGTAACTGTATTGTCAGCTCATATAGTATGTCTGTGGCAAACATTTCACCACAAGACAGCATGGCGATCAGTTGTGCTTTCGAGGCCGGACGTGACCGGACGCCGTCAGGCCAATATATATTTCCCACATGCACGCGCAGGAACGACACAGAACAGTGCATGCTAGAACCATAGAGTTATAGGCTATAAGAGTGACGACGCTCCATAGCCTATCATCTAATCAAATGGCTATTTGCATAACAAGTTTACCAGGTTTACCAGTGAGTGATGGGCTTGCGCATCCCCATAGATTCACAAGTCTATTCATATGGATAGCACGATAGGCCACTTTAACACCTACTGTAGGTTTCCAGCAGTGACTGTATGTGCATTGTGCGTGCGTCCATATGGCTCCATTACTGTGGTAGGTACTGTTTGAGATTTGTTCAAAGCAAACTTTTAGTTTCTCTACTGCAGCGCAGTATTTTCTATTTTCTATGCACACATCTCAAGGTGCGCGTGCATGTGGCGTCAATAAATGACCGTCCGCCCTGAAAAGAAAACACCAAATCACCACTGATGGCGATGACCCCTGAGCTCCTGTCTAACTCCTCTCCTCTCCTCTCCTCTCCTCTCCTCTCCTCTCCAGCTACAACATGCGTCTCCAGAAGCGCTCCTGCTCATGTTGTCAGGAGGTGTCCACGTCGCAGCGCAGCGTGCAGCTCTCCTGCCCCGACGGCACGCAGCTCAGCTACGCCTACACCCACATCCACAGCTGTAGCTGTCTGAAGACAGAGTGCAGGGTGCTGGGGCTGAGCGACCTGTCTCCACCCGTTACACTTACCAACAGAGCCCCATAGGGACCTGTCTCCACCCGTTACACTTACCAACAGAGCCCCATAGGGACCTGACACCACCACCTGTTACCCCCACCAACAGAGCCCCATAGGGACCTGTTACCCCCACCTGTTACCCCAATTTACAATTACAATTAACAATTTAGGCATTTAGCTGAAGCTTTTAATCCAAAGCGACTTACAATAAGCAGGTAATACATCTATATAATAAGCAAGATAATATGTCAGTACATCAACAACAATATAACAAATGCATAGGAATATCAATCTAGAAAAAAAACAATAACATAGGTAGACCACACACCTAATCAGTAAAAAATGCTATCTAGCTTCATGTATGATCATTGAGTGTTACAGTAAGTGCTATGGGTTTAGGTGGAGTCTGAACAGGCTTCCATAACCTGCATAAGGGGATATAACTTCATTCTTAGATTAGTTTAATGCATTAATTAAGGCTTAAGACTGAAATAAAACCATTCATTCATTCATTCCATAACTCACGTGGCTCAATAACTCGTAACTCCGTTCCATAAATCACAATGTATCTCCTTATCCTCTAACTTAATTCCATAGCTAATAACATTGGTCCATAACTCAAAAGATATATCATAACTTGCCATATAGCTCCACAGCCTATAACGCATTACTTAGTTCTATGACTCATAACTTAAAACAATGTTTTATTTTATATATGAAGGCCTTTTAATGCTGTTAAATTGTTGTGTCGCCACTGTCAATACTACAGTATATCCTGTTGTGCTTGACATTTATAAACCCTGCTTTATAACCTTCTATGATTAATTATGTTTTAACCATGGGAATCTGGGATTCCCTGTGAAAGGAAAAGTGCAATACAAATAAAATGTATTATTATTTTAACTTGGCTCAATTTCTTCTAACCTTCTTATAACGTGTACTGTTTACTGTAACCTGCACAGATGGAGCATCTATTTATGTATGACTGGGTTCTTGAATAATAATGTATTTAATCACTGGTAGTTCAGGCTTGTTTTTTCTTCTCGATGTTGTCTTGCACAGCCATCCAGAAATAAAGCTAAAGCATGATATACACACTTTTGTCCTGGGTTTGTGTGTGTGTGTGTGTGTGTGTGTGTGTGTGTGTGTGTGTGTGTGTGTGTCATTGGTTTTCTTTAGTAACATTCGGAGCAGTATTTTGTGAAGTCAACATTTCAAAGTTTAGTTGGTCGTCTAATTCAACGTTGTCCGTCGTCGTTCAGTGTTTCTCCAAGTGGGGACCCCCAGGGATCCTTGAGGAGTTTCCAGGGGGTCCCCAGCAAAATGAGTAATTATAATACAGCATCAGAATCCTCTGTACATCAGCTATTTGAAAATAGCAGATCTCACAATGAGCTAGATTAATTGATTGATTGATTTATTGAATATTTTATTAGACAACAAGAACAGCACAAGTACAGTCAAACCCCCTGCCTAAAAGGATCCCCCAAAAAAGCCCTTCCATTGGAGGTCCTTGGTATTTGTTATGACCCATTGACCCTGAGGTCATAATTTCATTTTATGCCCGTATAGACGCATTTCTGGACCACGTTACACTGATAAGAACTAGATGCGCGCGCAGGTCGGTACCAAAATGAGCCAATGAAACCAGCGCTCCCCAAAACAACAGGTTTGAGGATTGGTGGGAATTGATTACATGATACAGTGCATGCACAGGTGCCTAAGGAGGTGCCTAAGGAGACAGGTGCCTAAGGAGACACATAACGGACGAATGAAAAGGACTTCCTTCCTAACTTAGACTGACGGAACTATTGCTGTATTGACTTTGACCTCTAAGGACCTTCCAGGGAAAGTGCTCATGTGCGTCTTGCGGTGACATGCTTCCTTGTTTCTTCTTCTCTGAGCTGTTATTGTTTTGTTTTTTCGCACTGTTTTTTTTTTTTGACTTTGCACTATTAACTCTCCCACCGCTTTGAACGTTCACGTTCGCCCGATTTCGCAAGACCTCTCCGCCAATACGGCGCTCGTTCGGTTCGTTCGTCTGATGACTGTAAGCTGATGAGGGGTCGCGCGGCCGTCTACTGTAAACACATTTTCCGCGGTGATGGTGTAAAAAATCCATTATGCGTTAACATCAACGGAGAACAATTCACTTCCTTGTTGATTTCCTCTGGCTGTAAGGCTCTGTGGCCAGTGACTGGTCTTCTTCTTCTTCAACACATAACAGGCAAATTCACATTCATTCTCGCATGACGCCGCCCTCTGCTGCCTGGCAGACCAAAGTGCACAACCCAAAAAAATAAAAAAAAATAAAATAAATGTCTGTCTGTCTATCTACTATAACGTCGCAAAGGTAAGCCGCTTTTTGATGGCACCAGACCCAATAAATAAATAAATAATCTGGCAGTAGGAGAGTTAAGTTGGAACTATTGCTGTATTGACTTTGACCTCTAAGGACCTTCCAGGGAGAGTGCTCATGTGCGGTGACATGCTGCCTAGTTTCTTCTGCTCTGAGCTGTTTCTGTTGTTTTTTTCGCACTGTTTTTCGACATTGCACTATTAGGTTGTGTTGGTAGTTTCTGAGTATGTGTCTTGTTTAACAATGACAGTGAGATACTTGTTGCACTAACTAGCATTGACTGCTTTGGTCTCTTTTTGTAAGACACTTTATGTATATATACTTATATTTAATTCGCCCCCTCTATTGATGCACCTTCTCTTTTTTGGTACTGTACTGCTCTTGTTTTTACTCTTATCTATTTTTTCCTACTTCTCTGTAACTTTGTAAATAACTGTATACTGCTGTGCTACAACTGGACAACTAAATTTCCCCCTTGGGATAATAAAGGTATCTATCTAGGTGCCAACATTGGCACACTGGCAGAAGTGTGAAAAAGAAAATTTATATTTTAAAATCAAATATTGTTTTAAACGTGGTCAATTAAATCACTTAAGTCACCTAATTTGCAGCCCGACATGGCACATCCCCGTTGTCACGTGATGTCCCTACCTCCTATTTACCTTGATACAGTGTTGGAAAAGTTGCCTATCAACCAAGACGGACGCCCCAGAGCCCAAGGAGGCGTCTACCTTTTTATGTCTATGTTTACCTGTGTGTGATTGGATGCAGGTGTGCCTGTCTGATTGATGAGTCCTTTTGCAGGAAGCTGATTGGTTCCAGCCAAAGAGTTTCTATAATAAGAGACGGCACTCCCTATACATCCCATTACAACAAGCAGAGCCCATGTTGCTCCGCCATCTTGGAATGATGACGACTTCCGGTGGTTAAAAAAACATAATAATAGTCATGCTGTACAATCAAAAACTTGCTTTTATTCTGTTCTACTATGATATATTTAATGATTCTATATAACTGGTCTGTGTTGAACAGCAAAAAAAGTATTATAGCCTATATATGCTTACTACTATAATGATTTACTATTTTATTTATAATATTTATCAATGGATCAAAACTGGAATGACTTACTAATAATAACATTTCAGGGTGCATGTGTGCACATGCGTGTATATTCTAATGCATGTTTGCGTGCAGGCACACATGTTAAATATGATGTGTTAATACCAAATAGAAATGATTAAAACGCATCATTATAAAAGGGGGGGAAACTCTGCCCTCTGCTGCTTTTTTGGCAGCACTGAATCTGTTCCTAAGAGAGTATGAATGACAAAACCATAAAACATTATATAGACCTAATGTAGGCCCACATGATACATTATTGTCCACAAAAGCCAGACTAATGTCAAACAGATAAAATAAATTAACATTAGACCAATTAGAACAATCTGAAATGTATTATTCATACCAAATTATTACTATTTCTTATAACTGAAAAAAAATACTATTCTATGCTTCTATTGAACTGTTTAGCAGTCTATGATAATATGTAATATCAATGGTGATTTTCACTTTGTTGGGTGATCAAGACAGCTTTGGAAAACGTTATTCACACCCAATTTAAAACGTTTTGATTAATTTAAGAGCAGAGCCATCATTCCAAGATGGCGGCAGCGCTACAGCGGCGCCATCTAGTGGTGATTCCATATATTTAAGGACTGCCGTCTCTTATTATAGAATCTCTTTGTTCCAGCCTTGGAAGAGGGAACTTTAAAAGGCTGTCTTTTCCATTGTTCTGGTGGCCTTTCCTATTCAGTTCAACCAGACTGCCATCCAACATGGTAATACATTTTATTTATAAGGCGCCTTTCAAGGCACTCAAGGTCGCCGTACAACAGTATAAAAACAGCAGTTAATACAAAAAAACTAAATCACAACTAGAACAATTTGCAGCAGAGCACAACAACATAAAAACAGCAGTTAGAACAAATCACAATAAAAACAGAACAGTTAGCAGCAGAGCAACAAAGAGGTCAGGCATATGCCTGCCTAAAAAAGTGAGTTTTGAGGTGGGTTTTAAACGTGGGGAGTGATTCACAGTTTCTGATGTCGGGGGGAGGGAGTTCCAGAGGTGAGGGGCGGAGCGGCTGGAAGCTCGTAACCCCATGGTGGAGACACAGGCTGAGGGTTTGTCAGGGGGGGTCAGTTGGATGGCAGAGGCAGACCTGAGAGACCGGGAGGGAATGTGTATGTCGATGAGGTCAGATAGCTATGGAAGTTCAAGTTCAGTTCTTAAGTTCCTTCAGGTTCTTATTAAGTTCTTATAGGTTCTTATATTATGTTGCTTTGGTTCTTTGTAGAGGTGGAAAATACTCGAGTAAAAGTACTTGAATATTTACTTTTTTGGAGGATCTGTACTTTTAAAGTAATGTTTAAATGCTCTACTCTTACTTTTGGGTAATTTAAAAAGTAAATACCTTTTACACGTTACTTTTCATTTGGACAATGAGTAAAGCCCTTTGCACATAGGACAGTTGCGTTTTTTTCGTTTGCGGCATGAATAAAACGCATTGGATTTGGTGTGCAAGGCTGTGCGGAATCGGCGCTGCGGATCCAAAAAGGAGTCATAAAAGGAGTGATTAGTTTTTTACCGCATGCGACAAGACGCACGAATCGAACTGAGTTCGATCGAGAAAAAAACGCACGGCGGCAGCCACTCGTCGCACGGCCAATTCGGATCCGGTGTGCATGAGGTCATAGAGAATCATTGTTTTCTTTTTAAAAAGTGAAATTGTCCGTTTTATCCGCACGGATAAACGCGCCTGTGTGCAAAGGGCTTTAGAGTAGTTTAAATTCAGTAAATAAGTAAAGTCAATTCAGGTTTTTGACATACTGTGAAAGCAATAGGGGAGGTGGCAGTAGTGCACGATTACCAGTAAATAATAGAGGCCAACATTGTGAAAAATACATGCTCACAACGCCTCTGTGGCATTGTGAGCATGTAGATCTGCTATTTTCACAATGGAACAGATTTAGTCAAACCAATGAAAAGCCAAATCAAACAATTCCAAGTGCTTGTCAGGGTGGGGGTCCGCAGTTGAAATATTATTTTGGGGGTTGCAGCCTGAAAAGGTTGAGAACCACTGACCTAAGATATGTCCTTTGTTTCCAACATTTGCAGCAGTTGATTTGTGTGTATTGTTTACATACAGTTTACATAATATATTTTCTTAAAAAATGTTATTAAAAGTGGTTTTCTGATTAGTGTTTTTCTCTTCCTGGTTAAAGGACAACTCCGCCCTAAATCACTTCTAGGCTCATTTTCCTACTTATATTGATCCAAAAAGACTGTCCATGGGGTCTATTAGGCAGAAATGCCCTTGTTGTCCAGTTTCCCCTTCAGAACGCAGCAGCTGTCATAGCATAGAGTGCTTTTACACTATTTGTTGTGTTCAAAAGTGATTTTCTTTCTCATGAATGTGGTACTAGTTGTCATTACAAACACATCCATGACTTGGTTGTCCCACACAAGCCACCACAATCTCATAAATAATGTTTTGGGGTGATCATTCGGCACAAGTGCCAATCAAAGTGACTGCACTGGCCAATCACAGGGCATCTTTTCCGGGAGTTGGCGAAACACATAAAAGCATAACATCTGTTTAGCAGAGTGTGATGGCTTGTGTGGGACAACGATGACATGGATGTGTTTGTAATGAGAACTAGTCCCACATTCATGAAAAATAAACACTTTTGACCACAACAAATAGTGTAAAAGCGATAGGCTTATAGGCTCCACTCTATGCTATGAGAGCTGCTGGGTTCTGCTGGGGAAACTGGACAACAGGGGCATTTCTGCCAAATAGACCCCATGGACAGTCTTTTTGGATCAATATAAGTAGGAAAATGAGCCTAGAATTGATTTAGGGCGGAGTTGTCCTTTAATGACCTCGCATTGGGACAGCTTAGGTAACCGGTAACATGTAATTAATGTATTAAAAAAATAAAATAATAATAATAATAAAAAGTACTTTTACTTTTTACTCAAAGAGTCTCTTTTAAATAGGCTACTTTTTACTCTTACTTTTGAGTAATTTCCTGGACTAGTACTTTTACTCTTACTCTTACTAAAAAAGTAACAGTACTCTTACTTTGAGTAGGATTTCTCAGCACTCTTTCCACCTCTAGTTCTTTGTTTGAGTTAATTCCCACCATTAACTCATACTCTGCGATCCTCGTCGAAAACCGGAGATTTCCCGCTGTACCTCACTGCGATGCCTGTTGTTCCCGGAAATTTAATTAGCTTTAATCATTATGAAACGATAAAAAGTATGATCGCTGTATATATCCGTTTCGGAGACTTTAGGCCCGCCCCCTAACTGTATCCGGTCGTATTTCCCGTTTGGACCGGATCTAGGTTTCCATATCCGGTCTGACGTCCAGTCGCAGCTCCGTTCGCATATCTTTTCATTGTAAACAAGTGAGCTGACTGCATGGCCATAGAATGGTATTTTTTCACGTGCTTTTATTTTTATTTTGTAGCTGTTTGATTCCTCTACCTGCCTGGCATATGATCTGCGCACATATCGTCTGCTATGTGTGCGAACGTGTCCACGTGTTACCATAGCGCACAGCTGGCTTTTTTCAATGTTTTTTCATGTAAACACTGGCGGATAAGCAGGGATACAGCGTGGCAACGGATATGTCTTTTTCAATGGGTTTTTTTTTATTCGAAAGCTTGTCACAGAGTCTACACGTCTACTAGATGAGTCGCGCACAGATTGTGCACGATGCGTGCGCGTGCCCACGTTAAAAGGTAAGGACAATTTGGCAGCTGCTTACTACAGCTATGTTTAAAATGGCAGCAAAATTGTTAAGTCAATGGCGTTTTAATAAAAAAAAACATAAAAAGGCTGCAAATCCTTGTTGCTGGTAGTTCTTGGGAACTGAAAAGAGGGGGGTCCCACTTGTTGTGTTGCGCCTTAAGGTTCCCTAGGCTGGGGCGTAACAGTATTCAATTCATTGACATATAAAATAGCAAAAAAAACAAACAAAAAAAAAAACATTAAAACATCATTGCAAGTTTAAAACACTATGTACAGAGTAGGTGGGAAAACGTGGGGGTGGGGTTAAGGTAAGGGTGTGTGGGGGGGGGGGGGGGCGATCACTTCTGGCCTGTCTATGGGAGAAGTGATATATCTCCACCTCTGGCCTCCTGAAAGGTGAGTTTTCAGGGTAGTTTTGAAGGAGTTAGTTTCCATATACTCGGCGTCCTAAAATAAATATTGGCACTTTTTGTTTGGCTACAGTGTTTGTGGCGGC
>NC_137822.1:47728061-47775561 GCF_963921795.1 Nannobrachium achirus | reverse complement strand
TGAACTAATGTAGAGTGTGTGTGTCAGGAGAATATCAGAGTCTACCAGATGTTAAATAGTGAACTAATGTAGAGTGTGTGTGTGTGTCAGGAGAACATCAGAGTCTACCAGATGTTAAATAGTGAACTAATGTAGAGTGTGTGTGTCAGGAGAACATCAGAGTCTACCAGATGTGAGGCTGATGTTGGTTGGAGGAGAGCAGACTACCAGGAGCTGGGCTGGATGTCACATACTGCAGGAGAAGAATGTGTTTCCATGGAAGGTGAGTAATATGATATGAACTTCATGTTATAATGAATGACCTCAAAGTCATAAATAGATCAAATATCAATGTTTTATGATGATAATGTGAAAGTATGATGTCATGAATGTATGAACGATCATGTGACCAATGAACTGTCAGTGACACACACACGCACGCACGCACGCGCGCGCGCGCGCGCGCGCACACACACACACACACACACACACACACACACACACACACACACACACACACACACACACACACAGTAGATGTAGATGCTGTATGCTGCATGCTGTTTTGTGCACTGAAAATATCTGATCTACAAGCTCACAATGTGTTGCAGCCAGAGGGGGTTTGACCTAAAACATCCTGAGTTACATGTATTTATTATTATAACTAACATGCAGTAAACCTCATATTCCAGACTGAACTGACAGAATGTGTCAGACAACAGAGACGAGTTGCTGACAGAAATGTGAGTGTGGTGATGTGTCCAGACTGGTCGACTACACCTCCATCACAGAAGATCAAAGATGTCCTTCTACACGGTGTGACTCTGTGTTCTCCTGGACCCCACGCTGTCCTGGTCAATGTTCCTGTCTGGTGGAGTTTCTCTGAAGCTGACAGGAGATCAGTGGAGGAACTCATGGAGCTGCTGGGGGACAGAGTCTGGAGACACGCTCTGGTTCTGTTCACAGCAGGATACTGGCTGGGAGAGAGACGTGTTGAGGAGTACATAGAGTCTGAAGGAGAACCTCTGAGGTGGATCCTGGAGAAATGTGGCTACAGGTACCAGGTTCAACACGGCTTCTCAGAAGTAAAAGAGATGATGGAGAAAGTAGAAGACATGGTGACGAGGAACAGAGGACACTTTGTACCTGAGACGAGACAGAAGACACTGTTGGAAAGACTGACAGGAAAGCAAACATTTACTGCTGAAGAATGGAGGAGGAGAGAAGAGGAGATGGTAGACAGGATGTTGAAGTTTGTGGTGAAGGAGCCAGAAGAACCAACCCTGCCAGCTGTCAGGAGAAGAAGGAGCAGCATGGACAAGTTTCCTCCAAGCAGTGAGTATCAATATAATTGATCTGATAACACACTTCAATGTGATCCTTTATTACAGTGACTTTTATAAACAGTGGCGGCTCCAGAGAATTGTGAGTGGGGGGGCTAAGGAAGGGCTGGCTTTTTTAGAGCAGGGGCGAATTAATTTAGTCACCAAACAATAATGAATAGTACACATTATGCAATGCATCACATTATTCTATTGTTGCACAACATGGCACTTTTCTCATCAGTCAATACACTATAGACATACTGAACACAATATTTATGTCAAATATCTAAATAGCTTACCAACTAAAGATGCGTCCCCACTCAAACTCTGCAAGCTGTATTTACCTGCCAGTTGCCAGTGTCAACCCCTGTATAAAATGGCTATAATAAGTTATTATGTGACGTTGCTGCATCGATTCAGAATTGTGCTCGGCCGTATCACGATGCATCGAAGAATCGATTATTAGTGTTTAATTATTTATTTGTGAGAGTGGGCGCGGGCACACACACACCTAGTGAGCGGTGGTATATTAATATTGATAACAGTAATAATCTGTATATTGTTGTGTGTTGTCCTGTGTTTCAGTGAGTGGTGGTATAGTAGTAAGACACCAGAGGGTGGAATGCGACCTCTGGGTGACATGCGACCTCGCCCTAAAGGGCGAGGTCGCGCCAATTCTTGACTATCTGGCCAACCACAGCGTTTCTCTGACGATTAGTTGTTGTCATTCTGGGGGGAGTTTGTTCATGTTTTTGTGAGGGTATCAACCCTAGGAGACACAGGGAGAACGTGCAAACTCCACACAGAAAGGCCCTATCGCCAACCCCACCTAGGGTGTGAGCGATAGGGCCTAAACATGGAGATGTGGAGAACACTATATATGGAGATAGTCCAGTCCATCATGTCATATGGGACTACCGTCATAGACAGTAGCCATTGTTAGGCCGGAGTCAATGGCTGTCTGTCTGACTGTCTGTACAGGAAGTGATGTCACATGACATACTTTTTATGCCCATATATGAGTCATTCTGTACCACATCTCCATGTTTAGGCCAAACAGGTTCGCTCCATTTCTCCATGTATAGGTGCAAATGCTCAACGTCGAGCTTGACAAGGAGGATACCGCACATTGTACCTCATCCACCCTTTCTTCTCTCTCCTTTTGGTATCTTTATCCTCCTCCTCCTTTTTTTGTCTTTCTTAGTCTTGTGTATCCTTCTCTTTTGGCTACTGTCTATGACGGTAGTCCCATATGACATGATGGACTGGACTATCTCCATATATAGTGTTATCCACATTTCGTGTAGCCGCCCCGTACAGGAAGTGATGTCACAACTTGCTGACATCACACTGACATCACTCCCGTACAGAAGGAAGGTTACAGAAGGAAGGTTACGGAAGGAAGGAAGGAAGGAAGGAAGGAAGGAAGGTCACTCAAGCGACACGGTTTTTCAGAGTATATGCGACCTTCGGTCGCAATGACTAGAAGCTCGGCCGCCCGTCGGCAACCTGGCCAACTGCCTGTGTCCATTTATGCCCATATATGGAGATCTCTGTATCTGTATCTGTCTGTCTGTGTCCCTTTTATGCCCATATATGGAGATCTCTGCTCTTTGGGCGGCCAAGCGTCTAGTCGGGTGCCGGCCATATATGGAGATCTCTGCTCTTTGGGCGGCCAAGCGTCTAGTCGGGTGCCGGCCTACTCGGGAACGATGTAAATAGGGAATGAATGCCCCACCCACTCATGTGGTGTACGTGATGTCAGAGCCTTTTATGAAGTGATGTCACAATAAGTCAGCGTTTGCGCCGATTTCCTCCGGAGCAGCCTGATGTCAACAATCAACTCCGCATATGGTGATTCCGAACGTTTTGCGCCGGTTCGGGAAAACCGCGCGTCGTGTCGGGTCGAGGCCGGGCACGGCACTCCGCACCACGGCAGGGAACGCGTGTGCCGAATCTGAAGCCGGTGGGACGAACGGTTCTCGAGATACGCGGATTACATACAGACAGACACGCACGCAGACAGACAGAGATTTGTCGCATTTATAGATAGATAACAGTAATAATCAGTATCTTGTTGTGTGTTGTCTTGTGTTTCAGTGAGTGGTGGAACTCCATCTGAAGCAGGAAGTTCATACTGCTGGTCACCTGACAAGGTCTATGATTGGCTGCAGAAGAGACATGCTGGACCAACAGCATCCTCTTCAGGATATGACACCATGAGTGAAGCTCCCAGCCAGACAGACACTGATGTGATGAGTGACACACCAAGAGCTGCTAAGGAAGAGCAATGACTTTACTCCTCCAAGCAGTGAGTATATTTAGTATGAAAACCTGCAGATCATGTCTGTCTGTCTGTCCGTCCGTCCGTCCGTCCGTCCGTCCGTCCGTCCGTCCGTCCGTCCGTCCGTGTGTCACGAATCATGTCACGCTATGGCCATGAAGACTTTGTGCCTGTCTCGTGTGGTTTATCAGACATCTATGATGTCAGATGTCAGTCATCTCCATATTTGGGAAAATGTGGCCTAATTTTGTCCAACTTCAACAACCAGTAAGACTCCCTAATCGGCTAATCAGGTTGCAGCGTAGGAGCAGTGTCCAAAAATGTGTTTGAAAAAATCGTCCTGATGGTGGCACTGTATGGGACAGATCCATGTTGAAGACATGAGTGTAGACCAAGTGTGTACCAATTTGTGTGATTTTAGAGCAAAATTTGTAGGAGCAGTGTCCAAAAGAGGTGCATGTGAGAAATGGGGGTTTTGGCATGGATCGGGGCAACGATGGCGGAGATATGAGAAGGGCAAAAGTGTGACGTGTGACAGACTGACAGACAGACTGACAGCCGGTGGAGGTTTTGATAGTAACTGCGACCTGACGGTCACATTTTTTTGGTCCAAGTTGATCCCATGCCAAAGGGCCATCATTCGCCCAGCAGTCTGCTGTCACCCAGGAGGATGAAGTCATGCACGTGCCCATGTGCACAACCTCGCCCTACGCCCTTAGGGCATCTTACTAATTACAGTGATTTTATAACTGTAACATTTCTTTACCATTTAAACTCACTAAAATACACTATAAAAACTGTGACCTGGACTTTAATAGACAAACTCATCACAACATCATCAAGCACAAATGTTTTTCCAGGTAGATAATGCAGGCAGCGTGTCATTGGAGCAGTTTTCTTAATTAAGCTTATATAGGCTATTGAAGGACAGGATACTTACCAGTAAGACTCCCTAATCGGGAGATAAGCGACCGTAGGTCACTTATCTCCACAAATAGGGCAAACATTTGTTTTTCCAAAATCTTCCTGATCCATGTTGATGACATGAGTGTAGACATACTGTGTAGTGATTTTCGTGATTTTAGGGCAAAATCTGTAGGAGCAGTGTCCAAAAATGTGTTTTTAAAATTCGGCCTGAAGGTGGCGCTATATGGGACAGATTCATTGCGACCGTCAGGGAGCAGTTTACTATGAAAACCTCCACCGGCCGTCCGTCCGTCTGTCCGTCCGTCCGTCCGTCCGTCCGTCACACCTTTGTGACCATCAACAAACGTCACACCTTTGTTGATGTTTAAATCGAAGAGTCTTGGTCAAATACTTCTGTTGGTTTCTGCACTGATCATTTATACAATTCAGCTGTGTTTGCTCGTGTCATCATGATGAGGTCATAAATCAGCCATGCCCAAATATAGATTTTACGGGTTTACATGCTTACTCAGTTATTCGTTATGTGAAAGTCCTATGACGTCTATGATATCTGACATCATCATACATACATTCCCTTTTATGCCCATAAATGGAGATCCCCTCTGTAGAACCAGCCACTGACATCACTGTAATGTCAGGGGAACCAAATCCCTTTTATGCCCATATATGGAGATCCCTGTGATGCCAGGGGAACCAAATCCCTTTTATGCCCATATATGGAGATCCCCGTGTTGCCAGGGTAACCAAATCCATTTTATGCCCATATATGGAGATCCCTGTGATTCCAGGGGAACCAAATCCCTTTTACGCCCATATATGGAGATCCCTTATGTCATCAATATTAAGCCCATATCTGTGAATATCTTTGGGTACCAGATGTCTCCATATATGGTTAAATGGTCCGATATACATCACTGGCCAGAAGACCAAGAAATGGTGCAACCTCGCCCTTTGCTTTTCTCCCTATAGGCATCTTACTGGTAGGTAGTTTAATGAGGAATGCAGTATGGTGGTAGGTAGGTAGTTATGGCCTTTGATGTAAGATTTTCACTTTCTAGGATAACTATATTTGCTATTCCCAGATGATGCCCTTTTAGGGTACCCCTCATGCCCATATATGGAGATCCCCAGGCTTTACTAATTAACATAAGTTTTATGCCCATATATGGAGATCAGTGTCCCAATGTGATCAGATATATGGGCATAAATGGACACAGGCAAACTAGATGGGCTGTATGGATATCCAGATGTGTGATGTAAGTGTTTTATTCCAAATGTGGCACCCCACAGACATATTTCCAGAAACAAAATCCCTTTCATGCCCATATATGGAGATTTCTGATGTCATCAATCCCAGGCCCTGTAAAAAACATGGTTGCTATGGTATGAGCAACTTATGTCTCCATATATGGAGATTCAACTTCAATGAGTAACCATGGCAAACTGTCAACTGCCCGTATGTCTTGATAATTGGTAAAACAAACTTTTGGCCTATTTGTGGAGATAAGCGACCAACGGTCGCTTATCTCCCGATTAGGGAGTCTTACTGGTGTTGATGGGATGAGTGTAGCCATACTGTGTAGCAATTTGCGTGATTTTAGGCCAAAACTGTAGGAGCAGTGGCCAAAAATGTGTTTTAAAAATCGGCCTGAAGGTGGCGCTAGAAGAGGGCCATGTGAGAAATGAGGGGTGGGGTGTCCGCGTTGCCTTGGCGGACGAATAGGTACCGGCCCCGGCTCTCCCGGACGCTCCTAGCCCGAGTTACGGCATTGTATGTGAGCTGCAGTGGAGGGGGTCCTCCACTGGGGGCGTCACCACTTTTGCATCCGTTCTGGAGCACCAGGAGTGGGTGGTCCCCAGGAATTCCCCGTGAGCAGGCCAGTTGGGGTGGTCATTTGGTCATTTTTGCACATTTGGTCATTTTTTACACCTGGGGGTCCCCCAGGGACCTGGGGGTCCCTGAAGCTCCGGGGGTCCTTGGAGGTTGTAGTTTGGCAGGTAAGGAGTGTGTGTGCAAAATGCGGCATGGATGGGGGCAACGGTTGTGGAGATATGAGCAGGGCAAAAGTGTGACGTGTGACGTGTGACAGCCGGTGGAGGTTTTGGTAGTAAATGCTACGGTCGCAATAATAATTGTTGTCGACTATTAGAAATACATTGTATTGTGCGTGCGTTTAATAATTAAAACTTTTTTTCTTGTAGGCCTATTTTATGTTATTTTAGTGTATATAAGTTGTTGTGTGTTTTGTGTGGTGGTATATTAATATTGATAACAGTAATAATCAGTATATTGTTGTGTGTTGTCTTGTGTTGCAGTGAGTGGTGGTATATTAATATTGATAACAGTAATAATCAGTATATTGTTGTGTGTTGTCTTGTGTTTCAGTGAGTGGTGGTATATTAATATTGATAACAGTAATAATCAGTATATTGGTGTGTGTTGTCTTGTGTTACAGTGAGTGGTGGTATATTAATATTGATAACAGTAATAATCAGTATATTGGTGTGTGTTGTCTTGTGTTTCAGTGAGTGGTGGAACTCCATCTGAAGCAGGAAGTTCATACCCCTGGCCACATGGTGACAAGGTTTTTGATTGGCTGCTGAAGAGACACCATGGACCAATAGCGCCCTCTTCAGGATATGAAAGTGAAGTTGCCAGCCAGCTTGAGGTGATGAGTGTGAGAGATGAAGATGATTCATAGATTTGAAATCAGACAATTAACAATAATAACACTGATTATCAATATACAATCATTATGCCATGTACAATATAACTCATAACGATCTCATTACAACAATATATACAAAGATAGTCTATTGTAGCCTACTGTACATCACTCAATCATAATTATGTACATACAATCATTGGATTAGTAACAGTAATTATAAGTACTTTGGAAGTTTGGGGGAAAAAACTGCCTCCGTCCACAGACTAATAAAATACAAATCATATCAAAACTCATATTAACATACATGTCATAACATTGATGTTTAGATCATTATTCTGACCGTCTGTAAAATGTAAATCCAATCAGATTAATGTCTTTTTAACAACTTTCATCACAGTCACATTGACCTCATTTACAAAGTGACACCTGGTCAAGACCAGACTAAAGCAGGATAAAAACATAACAACATAAACTAAAGAAAATAAAACCTGAAATGTATTCTACAGTATGTGTCTTAAAACATGAGCAGGACAAAGACAATTATACGACTGTTAGGATAAAACCACATAAAGATATTACTGTATGTGTTCCTGCAGTTTTGAATTACAGGTCAAACAAACCGACTTACTGTCTGCTCCAAAACCACTCAAGTCAACCCCCCACCCCACCCTACTTTATACTGTACATATTATTAGTCTGGTTGCCCAGCAGGGCAACCAGACTATAGTCCTGGGGAAACTTTATTATTCTTATTCTCTGTTTCTTGAGTAACTAAAAGTTTGACCCCTACTCCTCTCACAGTTTTCGCGCCACACACTTGCGCCATATGTCAAATCGACCGGCTTCATCGGGAATTTGCAATTTGCATTTTGCTAAGAGAAAAGTTGTATCGTTTAATTTATATTAATGTATTAGTTAATTAATTTCCCCACTGACTTTAATTAAAAATTAAACTTTTCACAAATATGGAGATGACTATAATAGATGTATAGCATCATAGACCACATGAGACCATATATGTCCATATATGGGCATTCCCCCCGAAAACGTTAATACTAAGTCCATATATGGATATATATATATATAAAGGATAAAATAAATAAAATGTCCAGCATGGGCATTCCCAGATGATTCCCTGTTAGGCCCTGTTAGGGTTTATAGATGCCCTGTTGGGTGCCCCCTTATCCTCATATATGGGGATCCCCAGGCATCTGGATGAACTTTGTTCATTGACACCCTAAAAGCAGGCTCTGGTCCCACATAGGTCAAATCAGTCCAATAATGCATTCCAATGCACAAGATGCAGCACTTGGTAATCTGGTAAGCAAACATAACCCCCAAAATAATGGGACTCAAATATGATTTGAACCACAGGGCAAACACAAGTTATTCTCGTTTTTTTTACTTGTTTATTTTCTGCATAGTATTTTATATTTGTCTGTCATTAAGAGTTTAGATGAATTGAGTCCAAAGGACCCCAACGGAAACGAGCCATAGTGTTTTCATGGGTTTAAAATCCTCCTAACAGACCTTGTATTGAACTGTACTTTACTGTATCCACTTGTCCTTGAAAACTGTTAATAAAATATTCTATCAATCCATTTAGGTCTCATGTTGTTTTCATGACACCTGCTGGCTGAAAGCAGGTCTTTAGAAACGACCACATAATTCTTCATGGCATACTCTACGTTTTTTATACAAGGTGATCATTTTTTTTTTTTTTTTTTTTAGACTTTTCTGGTGACTCCTTAGAACCTCTGAATACGTGAGCAGGCCGTGTTTTTTGATAAACGTTCTAATTTATTTTGAATACCTTTTATCGTATTTCTTTATTTATTTAAATTTTCCTCAAAAAATATTATAAATAAATTATAAAAGTGATCTAAAAAACACTGTAGAACAGTTAATTGGTAGACCAAGGTTAATTGGTAGAACAAAGTTAATTGGTAGAACAAAGTTAATTGGTGTTAATTGGTAGAACAAAGTAGTGTTTTAATGTAACTGTCTGGTGTTGGGGAAAACAAAGAGTGATGAAAACAGAGCAATTAAAATGAAGTGATTTTATTTGTGTGTCTTTGTGAACAGGGTAAAAGAAGTGTCATTCAGCATCTTATTTACACAATGTCTATGACATGGATTTACATTCAGTTCCAATGAAATAATCTGATAAACAAACCAAAACAACCTTTCTAGTAAACATGTTGGATTCAGGTGAAATGGCCTCCTGCCTCTGATCATCTGGATTAAAGCAGACATTTAGTCTGTGAAGATGCTCACCTAGAATAGTGCGACGATTCGTAAGGATCAAAGCTAGTTCAGGGGGCGGTCCCAAGGGAGCGCGCGCGCGGAGGGGGGTGGGTCACTAGGTCCTGCCCCCCCTTACCCATAGTTCTTAGGGAAGTCAGATGGTGGGACTCAGTCTTGTTGCATAGCACTGCTGCTGCTACCACGCTGCAGTACACACACAAGTGCCACACTTGTTGCTTGCAGATAGCTGTGCTGTTGCCCACCGCTTGGAGAGGGTGCCTAACTTGGCTGAGTATTTCTGGCTGTTTCTGCTATTTTACTATCGCTCAATTCATGTTCTTAGCTGCCAAACTAAGAAGCTGTGTTCTTGGCCAGGTTGTATGGGAAGTTTGAGATTGTTATTCTGGTAATCGCTGAATTCTAAACTGCTGTTTCAAGGTTCAGATTTCTTGCTATCGTTGCTGGTGCCTAGCTGATTTCTGTACTTGCAGTTGTTTGTTGCTAAAGCTATTTCAAAGGTGCTACAGGCTTGCTAAAGTTGCTAAAGGTAAACTCAGTATCATAGAAGTTGGCTGTGGCTACGGGCTAAATGCTAACTTATTTCGTGCCCTGGTGGGCCTTTACTGGGCTACCATGAGTTAAAGTAATCTCAGTTGTTGGGTTTGTCGATAACAATGTCAGTACTTGCAACGGCGCGGGCCGTATCGGCTAGCGCGGAACAACAGGGTTAATGTACAGTCAGCTTGTTTGCACAGTTTACGTGCAAACAATGTTTTGCTTCCGCTAACGCAAGTCGTGCTGTCTGTCCTGACGTCACCAGTTGAACTCGCTAGTGCATGCAGGGAATCGTAGTCTTCTCTATATGCTCGGTAGCTCCAGCTAAATATTCTCTTCTGCTACGGTAGGAGCCATCGTTCATTCCAGCCACGAGCTGTCTGTTGATGGTCGGCTAGCTTGCAACTCAGAACTCATGTAGCTAAAGAGGTTTGCTAACGTTCCGTAATCACTCTTCAAGCTGCCTATTCCATGGGGGTTGCGTGTGTCCGTGGTCAGCAGCTACCTAGCATACAGGCTAGCAGAGGGTAACGTCACAAAGCGAAGGGTGGCGCACGGTCTGCGCATTCTGAGCACATGGGTAATGTGGCTCTCTAGCATTTAACCTCCATGTCACCTGGTCCGTTACGATTCTTTTTCGTTATTATATTATTTTATGTGCACGCGCAGTTCAATAGGGCAGGGATGCGCATGTATTATCAATGTCTATGCTTCGATTGTGCCCACTGTACAAGCTTAGCATACAGGCTTCGTTTGCTGTTCATGAGGTTTTGCCTGGTCTCGGTTAATGCTAGCTTTGCCCAAGCTGCGGCTGCCTGCTGGCATAGCAGCTGATGATGGTTGCCGATGCTACTCTGGTGAAAACGCTAACATCTGTTTATGTTTGCAGCTCGGGCCAGAAACTGCCGCGTGTCTGTTGGCATCAGGGCGGCGTCGAGTGTGGCAGCGTTGAAGTCATTGGATACTATCCTCTATCGAGCTGCCGTATTGTTTCAATCTAAGGTTATAGTTCTGGGTCACTGCGTATCGCCCTGTATGCCCTTGTGGTGTTTCCGTAGCTGCGGCACTCGAGCTAATAATTACAGCTAAGGCTACTGCTAGTGAAAAAATGACGAGTTGTTTATCTTTACAATCACATTAAAGCGGCTACAGGACTGTTGCATCATGTTCACCATTGCAGCTCCAGGATAAAGGCTGCTAACGCCATGCTTTCTTTTCAGCTCAGGCTAAAGTGCTACATGTCTGTTGCTGCAGCTCACGCCAAAGCGAATACTTGTTGGTTGCTAACATTCTGTTTATTATTTCAGCTCCAAGCCGGAGTGGCTGCAGGCCCACTGCTACGTCATCAGGTTATCATGGCAGCTTTAGGCTAAAGCGGCTACATGTACCACTAAATCGCGTTTTTCTTATAGCTTCGGGCCACGGCTGCTACATGTTGCTGCTAACATCATGTTTGTCCTTTCAGCTTCTTGCCGGAGCCGCTGCATAGCGGCTGCTACAGCATGCCATCATTGCAGCGTCGCGCTGCAGCGGCTGAGTGTTTTCTGCTAACATGTTTATCTTTATAGTTTCGTCCACTACTGCATAATTCCATGAGACCAGTCAGGAGTCGGTTAGCACTGGAGAGGGCATTGCTACTACAGCTTCCGCTACTTCTGCCGCTACCATGAGCTGCCAGCCTGCCTGCCCGCCCTCCCGCCCGCATGCCTGCCCGCCTGCACGCGCCATATTCAGCAGACGGAAGTGGCCTACCGCCAGCCCGCCGCCTGCCTTCCCGCCCGCCTGCCTTCCCACCTGCCTGTCGGCCCTCCCGTCCGGCTGCCCGCTCGCCCGCTACAGCATCAGTTAATGCTATTACTGCTGCTACCATGAGCATGATCCAGCGCTGCGTCGTGCTGGAAGCCTGTGGTGCCGGCCCATCTTCGCGCTGTCATCTTGCGCTGTCAGGCTGCGACCGTCGTTGCCACCGCCAGGTCACAAGGGAACATGGGAAGCTGCAGTTCCAGCACCAGCGGTGGGAACTCCATTCCTCTCGCCAGCTGCAGCTTTCCCAGATGCCCTGAGGAGCCACACTCTAGCAGGTAAATAGCAACGCATTTGCTTGTTCGATTCTGTGAGCGTTCAGCCGCTCTCTAAGCTTGCTAATAATAGGCAACCATTATAGTTACATAGCAGCGACTTACTTGTACTGAATGTTGGGCTTTAGCCGCTCTCTAGGCTTGCATAGCTTGCCTTTAAAGTTCAAGACGGGTATCTCGTGGAGATTCTCATATGTGCAGCAGCAGACTCTGCAGCAGAGCGCTCCGTGGGCTGCGAAAATGTTCTCTGTGATCCTAAAAGTCAGCGACCTTAGGCGTGGTTTCCTTGTTATGGTCAGCTAAAGCTAAGATGGTAATTTCTGCGGCAAGCACATGCGGTCACCAAGGCCAGGCTTAAGATGCGACTAGCACATGGCCTCTGAAGATTGCAGCTCGCAGTTTAAGCAGGGAAGGTACACCAGTGTCAGTCGCAGAACTAACTCTCCCTTCTGTCCTTTCATGTCCATGCTGAACACCGGGCTGTCTGCCCGACGTCCTCGTCTCACGACCCCCGGAGAGAGCTGCCAGATTTGCGGCCCGCCCCTCTTCACTCTGCATTCTCTCCGGATCGGAGCAGCCACACCACCAGCACTTCTGGTGCCCTCAGCTAACTCAAGATCCTGCACGCCAAGCTATCAAGCACACACAACACAGGACTGACCGAAGCGTAATGGTTCCAAGCTGGAGTTGGACGCGTTTCAGTTAACGCTTCTGCTGCTGATGCTAATAGTGCTGCAGGCACTATTAACAGGGTTGTTCCATAGGGTTCATTTTGCTGCTTCTGCTGCGTTACTCGGGGCACGCGCCCCTGATAGGTTGCATGTTTTATTTGCTGCTTCTGTTGCGTTACTCGGGGCACGCGCCCCTATCATGCAAAAGCTAGGTGGTTGCTGGGGTGTTAGTTAGGTAGGATGTGAAGCTGTATGGCGCTGTAGTTATATGAATTAAAGGTTTCATCGCTGCTTCTGGTTCTGCTGTCTATATATATATACGTCCATGTTGCTGCTCCCGCTTTTCTCTAGGGTGTTTTAGTATGGCTTCAGTCAGATTGCAGTATATCGTTATAGTCAGCAGTACCACCTTCCTCACCGTTGGTTCGGTCTGCCAGCTGCTAACATTCTTAATTATTAAATTGCTTTAGCAGTACTTATAGCGTTTTTGGCAAGCTGCCAATATCATTGCTTAGTATTTTGCCTTAGTAATATTCGCTCTGCCAGATGCTAATATGCTTAATTATTATTTTTGCGTTAGCAGGAAAGGCAGTTCATAGTTTGCCCCGCAGTAATGATAACTTAATTGCTAGAGTCACAGCAGAGCTGCCTTCCTCGCAGTTGGCTAGCACTGGCATGGGATTCTGAGATTTTGGCGTGCTTTGGGGGTTTGTAGTTTTGGGGGGTATCGGGCCAGGGCTCGCTGTAACTAAATTATGCCCTCGATGCTCATGGTAACATGAGGATCGTGGGTTCAGCGAGCCATGGCCCGAGGCAGAACCCCATGCCAAACCATGCTAACTTAGGCTATAGATTCTATGCTGTCTTATAGTAGAGCTAAGGTAGGCTGCCAATACTATGCGCTTAGATATAGGCTTAGATTCTATGCTGTCTCTATAGTAGGGTGCTCAATATGCCATGCTGTGTGATGCTTGCTTTCTGCCTTCATTCTGGTCAATAAAGTATATCTTAACCCAAGTGATCGTCTCCTGAAATAGTGCGACGATTCGTAAGGATCAAAGCTAGTTCAGGGGGCGGTCCCAAGGGAGCGCGCGCGCGGAGGGGGGTGGGTCACTAGGTCCTGCCCCCCCTTACCCATAGTTCTTAGGGAAGTCAGATGGTGGGACTCAGTCTTGTTGCATAGCACTGCCCCGCCACCACCCCAGCGCCACCTTCAGGTTCTGCCTTTGATCCCCCTCGGGGGGTATCGGGCCAGGGCTCGCTGTAACTAAATTATGCCCTCGATGCTCATGGTAACATGAGGATCGTGGGTTCAGCGAGCCATGGCCCGAGGCAGAACCCCATGCCAAACCATGCTAACTTAGGCTATAGATTCTATGCTGTCTTATAGTAGAGCTAAGGTAGGCTGCCAATACTATGCGCTTAGATATAGGCTTAGATTCTATGCTGTCTCTATAGTAGGGTGCTCAATATGCCATGCTGTGTGATGCTTGCTTTCTGCCTTCATTCTGGTCAATAAAGTATATCTTAACCCAAGTGATCGTCTCCTGAAATGACATTATAATGACATTATAATATTATAATGACATTATAATGACATTATAATATTTTAATGTCATTATAATGATATGCATTACAGGAGTAGTCCAACCCCAAAATGTATTTTTTTTCTATTGGTTACTCATCATGCCATGGAGACTTGAGTTCAATGATATTTTTCAGTTTTTTCTAAAAATTCGTAAGACAAAAATGTGATTATAATAAATGTACCCCCATTGATTCCGGATGGAGACCCAAATGCATTTGGGTCTCCATCCGGAATTAATGAAAAAAAAAAGTCATTTTAGGGGTGAACTACTCCTTTAACATTAATGTTCATGTTATTGTGACATCATATTGTCACTGTTCGGCAGAAACCTTGTATCTCCAGATCTCAACTTTTACAGTGTAGAGGAAAAAGTAGCAGAAACATCAGATCTGCAAGACTATAGCTCTGCTATTTTGGCTTCTTTTATACGTTTGAAAGTTAATAATTGAAGCGGTTAAGTTTGTCTGTAGATGTTATAAATATTAAAGCAGTGTAAAGTATTAATGTGGTGAAATTGGACATACAAGGTTTCCACGTGACAGTGAAGGCTCCACTAAACCATCCCAGGGCCGCCCGGCAACAGTCTCAGCCAATAGGATCGTTCTCTTGGAATTCAGATTAAGCGTCAACAAACAAAGAGAAAACATTTAAAAAGTAAGTCAAACTAATAAAGAACAGGTGCTATCAGCCAGGCCATTAGGCACTTCTCTAAACCGTTTTAATATCATTAATTCTCCTGATGAATGGAAAATAGAGTTCTCTCTTTGAGCACTACAGCTATATAAATATATATATATATATATATATATATATATATATATATATATATATTTTTTTTTTTTTTTATTAATGATGACATTTTAATAAAGTGATATTTGTGTTTAGTTACTGTACATTTTGTTTTTAGCTTAGTTTAGCTTAGT
Source organism: Nannobrachium achirus (assembly GCF_963921795.1). Lineage (NCBI taxonomy): Eukaryota > Metazoa > Chordata > Actinopteri > Myctophiformes > Myctophidae > Nannobrachium > Nannobrachium achirus. Next base: position 47,760,315 of record NC_137822.1, on the reverse strand, counting down.
GCAGCCTAAAGCCCGCCCACTCTATGTATCCGGTACTTTCCACACACATAGGCTACACACATGCACACACACCCCACTTCTGTATCCGCTTTAGGCCCTTCCAGTGAGATTTGGACCCATTTTCTGCGCGCGCACAAGGGCCTCTTTATTTCCCCTTGCCCAGGGGCCTCATGTCATATAAATCCGGGCCTGTACAACTATAAATGATGATCCATACATTTACAGTTATCACTACAACTATAAATGATGATCCTTACAGTTACAGTTATCACTACAACTATAAATGATGATCCTTACAGTTACAGTTATCACTACAACTATAAATGATGATCTACAGTTACAGTTATCACTACAACTATAAATGATGATCCATACATTTACAGTTATCACTACAACTATAAATGATGATCCTTACAGTTACAGTTATCACTACAACTATAAATGATGATCCTTACAGTTACAGTTATCACTACAACTATAATGATCTACAGTTACAGTTATCACTACAACTATAAATGATGATCTACAGTTAGTTATCACTACAACTATAAATGATGACCATACAGTTACAGTTATCACTACAACTATAAATGATGATCATACAGTTACAGTTATCACTACAACTATAAATGATGATCATACAGTTACAGTTATCACTACAACTATAAATGATGATCCTTACAGTTACAGTTATCACTACAACTATAATGATGATCATACAGTTACAGTTATCACTACAACTATAAATGATGAACCATACAGTTACAGTTATCACTACAACTATAAATGATGAACTACAGTTACAGTTATCACTACAACTATAAATGATGAACCATACAGTTACAGTAATCTTGCCTGCTGGAAATGGCACTTAAAGTAGTTAAACGTATTGTGACACTATGTTAACTACTTTTGCTGACCTGCACATCATTCTACATTCATTCAGAATCCTAACTGGAGACTCCTATGGGAGATAGGTGAAGTTATTGATCTGGAGTCTAATGATCATTACATCCTGAAAGAAAATATTACAAAAGAGGAAGAAGAAAAAAAGTTTTTGTATAGCCTATGGACAACCAAAATCAATTGAAAATATTACTTTTGATTTGATACACTGACTATCAACTAAGCTAAGACAATGAAAACATGGCACTTCATGTCAAAAAGGTTGCCGAACCCTACTCTAAAATGTAAAATGACAGATACTTTCTGGGTTTTAAATTAAAAACAGGAGAATAGTGTTAGTGTGTTTGGACTTTGGAGCTGGGTTTTCACTCAGCATTTCTACACGTGGTCTACCTATATTATTTTTGTTTGGGGCGTGGCCTCAGTCTCTTCATAACCCTAGGCATTTTAACTGGAGAAGTGTAAGTATTACATGTTAAATCAACAGTGTTGGGACTAACGCATTACAAAGTAATCCGTTACTGTAACGCCGTTCTTTTTTTCAGTAACGAGTACGCTAACGCATTCTTTTTTTAAATTCAGTAACTCAGTTACCGTTACTACAGCTGCGTTCTTTCGTTCTTTTAGCGTTACTCAGTCTTTTTTTATGCAGACAAAATGAGCAGCAGCGTAGGCTACTGCTGCAGACACCCGACACTTAACGATGGGTGTGTGTGTGTGTGTGTGTGTGTGTGTGTGTGTGTGTGTGTGTGTGTGTGTGAGAGAGAGAGAGAGAAAGAGAGATACAGACAACGTCTTGTATTAAATCCATGCATGTGTCAGACAAGATGGTGCAGATTACCTTTAGATGGTGCTGATTATCTTTGCAATGTAAGGCTATATCCATAATCCTGTCAATGTCGTCGTCCCCCAAAAAAAGAAGAAAAAAAAAAGAAGCGTATCCACCAGGCTTTCCTGCATCCAGACGGTCTATGCATAAGTTTACTTTCTCTTTCATAACAGAATGCAACACTGCAGTTGCTTGCAAGCTACAGAAAAAGACATCTTATAAATGGCCCTTTATTTTAGCCAGTTTCAAAGGAAAACCACCTCTCGTTTCTCAGTTGTTGAAAAAAAAAAAATCAGTTCACTTTGTTGTGGTGTGTGTCTGTCCACACGCTGACGCTGGATTAATCAATGCATGTCCAGGTGAAACCCGTTAAAGATCGTTAGTCCTAGTCTCCTCTGATAGTTTCACAAAGTACATTAAGCAACAGGAACGTATGTAACAGTCCCTACAGAGGCTTTAAAATCACACAACAGCAGCAGTGTCATGTCATGAGGTAATATTTTGCCCTTAAATATTTGAAAGGAACGGTCTAGAGTCAGATAAGGTACATGCAGCCTTATTTATTTCAGCTTTTAAGACAATCGTTTTGCATTAAGATTTTGCTTGAATAAATTTACATTTTAGATTTAGGCTATATTGATAATACATTTATCAATAGCCTATTACTTCAGTTAAACCAATTTAGACCCTCTAATGCCTCATGCTTGCTTTGTAAAACACCCCTGAGTTGCACTATTTTTCCATCAACTCTCTTCACCAAAAATAAGACGATCTACAAGCTTACTTTGGGTGAATATGCTCTTAGAATAAGGATGCTGTAAACATTTATTTATTTTAAATCTGTCCTAATGAAAAATTAAATGGAAGAAATCATGTTCTTTATTTCCAGTTAAATAAAGTGCAAGCTTTTGGTCATAGGCCTTCTTCAGGCATGCAGCATTCTTCAGGCATGCAGCATTAATTGACTGACAGCCTAAATTAGAACACAAATATATTTAAGAAATAGTGAAAATAGCAGATCTCCAAGCTCACAACGCAGTGCAAAGCGATGCGTTGTGAGCTTGGAGATCTGCTGTTTTCACTAGTTTGGGTCACAGGCAAATGTCTAATTTTTCTTTTGGATTACAAGCTATAAAGTTTATCCATGCAGGCTATTAGGTCATTACTAAAAATTACTTAACTAAAAACGAAAAAGTAACTAAAAAGTTACTTTTCACAGTAACGCATTACTTTTTGGTATGAGTGTTAAGGTCTCCAAACAATTCAAGGAAAAATAACCAATGGCTCAAAATGGAGACTTCAACATAAGGAAGGACACCACGAAATGGAAAGTTTTAACGGTTTTTATTTAACCTTTTCCCACAGTAGCAAGTTTTAACGTGTTTTAATAAACCATTTTCACACTTTAAACATTTGTAAACAGCTTTTAAACTTTTAATGTAAACAGCTTTTAAACATTCAAAGTAAACAGCTCTTAAAGGCAACTTAAAGTCAAGGTACTTTACCAAACCAAAAGGGACCTGGAGATGCCAGCAAAACTCAAAAGAATGGAGGGGGGCGCAGGCCACCCCCTATAGGGACGTAGAAGCTGGCCCCCCTCCCTGCCTAACAAAACCAGAATCACAAAACTAAAGGTAACCGAAAACAAGGCTACCGGCCATCTCCAGGCCAAAGTAAAATAACAACTAAATTAAAGTTACTGAAACAAAACTAAGGGAGCATCACTGTGGGAGCTGTTGCTGGGTCTGTGTCTGGGGAGAGACTGAGCTGGCTGGCTTGTATAGCAGGCTGGTGATTGAGGTGGCAGCAATTGTGATCTGCTGCAGGTGTGTCAGCCTGGGTGTGCCAGCCTGAGTGAGGAGAGAGACAATTGGTTTAGTCACAGCAAAGTGAAGGAGAAGTAGTGAGTGAGTGAGTGAGTGATGTCATGGCCATCCACAACAATGAGTAATCAGTAAAGTAACTGAGTTACTTTTGAAATGGAGTAACTAACGGTAACTAATTACTATTTGTCAGTAACGTGCCCAACACTGTAAATCAATGGTAAATGGTGCATTTATATGGCATCTTTATTCAAAGCGTTTTGGGTCAAAATCAATGGGGGTAAATTTAGGGTTACGGGTCAAGTAAATTTACCCACACTGATTCTTACCCAAATGCATTTGGGTCCCCATCCAGAGCCATGCATTTGGGTCCCCATTCAGAATCAATGGGAGTTAATTTACTATAATATAAATATGTATAATTTTTTGTCTTAGGAATGCGACAAATACAAATAGGCCTATATATATTATTGAACTCAAGACTCCATGGCATAACAATTCAATCGTAAAAATGTCATTTTGGGGGTGAAGAACTCCTCTAAGTACAGAATCCAGTGCAGTGTGTGCATCCAGTGATGGGGTTGTATATCCAGTGCAGTGTGCATCCAGTGATGAGGTTGTATATCCAGTGCAGTGTGTACATCCAGTGATGTGGTTGTATATCCAGTGCAGTGTGTGCATCCAGTGATGGGGTTGTATATCCAGTGCAGTGTGTGCATCCAGTGATGGGGTTGTATATCCAGTGCAGTGTGTGCATCCAGTGATGTGGTTGTATATCCAGTACAGTGTGTGCATCCAGTGATGTGGTTGTATATCCAGTACAGTGTGTGCATCCAGTGATGTGGTTGTATATCCAGTGCAGTGTGTGCATCCAGTGATGGGGTTGTATATCCAGTGCAGTGTGTGCATCCAGTGATGGGGTTGTATATCCAGTGCAGTGTGTGCATCCAGTGATGGGGTTGTATATCCACTCTGCACATGGGATCCTGGTGCAGATGGAAGCCCCTTTCAGGACCCCTTTATTGTATTTGGGTAGGCGGTATCTTAGGGTCCAGTGCTTGTCAATCCACTCTCCCTGGTACACACATGGGTACCACTGTCTGGTCACAGACAAATATAACATCGCTCAAGTGTTGCTGAGATTCTTCATAGATACTAAGAACTGCATTACGCTCCCGTGTGAGACTGCTGATTACTTAAATGACTCCTTGAAGGCTCTGAGAGAAAGGGAATTAAAAAAGGAAAACGTGTCTTGTCTCACGACCGACAGTGGAAGCAACATAAAGTGTCTTCTGGTAAGTTATAGGCTGGCCTGGTTGAGCTGCTTTGGTCTCAACCTGAACATCTGTGTCCAACACAGTCCACAAGACAGAGAACAAGACCATTGATACCCTGACAGTTTGTCACTAAATCGGGCCCGTACCGTAGATGTTCCCCAGGTTCTATGTTCCCCAGGTTCTATGTTCCCCAGGTTCTATGTTCCCCAGGTTCTATGTTCCCCATTTACCACCTAAACCTAACCTTAACCCTAACCCTAACCTCAACCTCAGTAAAGCTATGCCTAAACCCAAAAAGGTTCTATGTACCCCGCTCAACCAAAAAAAGGATCTATGATCCCCACCCAAAATAAAAAAAGGTATATGTTCCCAACACAAATGCAGGAAATACTTCTGGGCACTAAGAACATGTGGGCAATCCTAATTTAGGTGCCCACTCGTCCAGTTGTCCAGGTGCCCAGATGTCTCCACCCCTAAGTGCCAACTCGCCCAGGTGCCCAATTGTCCACATGTCCATGTCCCTAGTGCCCAGATGTCCAGATGCCCACTCGTCCAGATGCCCAGTCATAACAAAAAAATATGGTGCCCAGATGTCCTTAGTGCCCCCTGTCCCACTAGTATTCCTAATTTCTCCCCATTATTTTCTATTATGTGTGTTTAGAGTTGTTATTAATAATTAGAAATGAATGTTTCCTGCATTTTTGGATGAGCGGTGAACATAGAAACTTTTTGTTGAGCGGGGAACATAGAACCTTTTTTGTGGGGGTAAGTGGGGAACATAGAACCTTTTTTGTGGGGGTAAGTGGGGAACAGAACCTTTTTTGTGGGGGTAAGTGGGGAACATAGAACCTTTTTTGTGGGGGTAAGTGGGGGACACAGAACCTTTTTTGTGGGGGTAAGTGGGGAAAATAGAACCTTTTTTGTGGGGGTAAGTGGGGAACATAGAACCTTTTTTGTGGGTGTAAGTGGGGAACATAGAACCTGTTTTGTGGTGTTAAGTGGGGAACATAGAACCAGTGGGAACATAGAACCAGTGGGAACATAGAACCTGGGGAACATAGAACCTGGGGAACAGTCTAAAGGTCCAAAAATTAAATAAAACACACCACCAATTGTAAAATAAATACCACAATGATATAAATGTAAAACGCAATGATATAAATAAATTATACAATGATATAAATAAAAAACACAAATAAATAAATAATATTTTTTTTTATTGCATAATGATTTTGATTAATTGTGTTTTTTTATTTATTTAATGCTAACATTTCATCATGCTCCCTTTTATTTATTTCATAAGGTAAATTGGTCCAAAAATTTAAATATAAATACCACAATGATATCAATTTAATACGCAATGATATAAATGAATTATACAATGATATAAATAAATATATTTGTTTATTTAATTAGGTTTGTTATTTAATTGTTCATTTTATTTATCTCATAGTGTATTTTATTTAATTCATATTGGCTTGTTTTTATTTCATTGTGGCTTTTATTTAATTCATATTGGCTTTTTTGTGTCATATTGCCTTTTTTTTTCATAGTTGCTTTTATTACATTCATAGTAGTATTTTTTCATTTCATGGTGTTTTATATTTCTTATTTCATAATGGGTTTTTTATTTCATGCTCTGTTTTATTTATTTCATGGTGAGATTTCGCACCTGTCAATCAACAGGAACGGGGCAGGACTTAGGGCGGAGTCGGCTTTACATTAATTCAGACCAAAGCAACTGATCAATTTGAGAGCTACAGCGCCGCCATTTTTAAATCCCAGTAAATAAATCATATCACTGCTGATAGTAACTCAGTCCCACTTTTCTCCCCCTCACTCTTTCTCTGCCATAAAGAGCCGTCGTGCAGTAAGCGTGGCAGCTTCTTCTTTTTTAGGAGCCTGTTATACAACCAGGTTTTATGCTTGATCTAGATTTGGGATTTATTGTTCTTTGAAGTGAGACGGATCTCTGAGATCCATTCCTTTCAAAGAGCCGTTCAAAAGACTGGTTCGTCTACTTACTGGCTACTTTGTAGATTTTGATTATAATTACAAATCACTCCAACCCTGTATACAGTTATTTCGGACATATATAGGTAGGCCTACATACCTGCCATTTGAAAATAGCCAATCTACAATCTCACAATGTGTCGCAATGCGACACATTGTGAGCTTGTAGATCGGCTATTTTCAAATTATTTTTCAAAAGCGGAAAACCTGTGAAACGGGATATTCAGCATAATGAGTACTTTATACTATTGGTAGTCTACTTTAAGTGCATTCTGATACCAACAGTCTACTTTTGTACTTTTACTCAAGTAGGCTACATTTTAATTCCAAACTTCTACTTGTGGCAGATTATTTCTACAATCCAGTATTGATCATTTTACTTAGTAAAGAATTTTAGTACTTTTTTCCTGCACTGTTCATTATAAAGGGACGGCTCCCTGCTGCAAAGCAGATCCCACCGTTCCGAGAGAGAAGCAAGGAAGTTTGGGTGGGACGTTCGCGAACGAATTGAGTCTTTTGAACGGCTCTTTGAAATTAACGGTGGGATCCGTTCGCAGCAGGAAGGCATCCCTTTATAATGAACAGTGCAGGAAAAAAGTACTCAAATTCTTTACTAAGTAAAATGATCAATACTGCATTGTAGAAATAATCTGCCACAAGTAGAAGTTTGGAATTAAAATGTAGCCTATACTTGAGTAAAAGTACAAAAGTATTGGTATCAGAATGCACTTAATTAAAGTACACTACCAATAGTATAAAGTAGGCCTACTCATTATGCTGAATGTCCCGTTACACCGATTTAGAAAAATTAAAATTGCCGATCTACAAGCTTGTAGATTGGCTATTTTCAAATGGCAGGTATGTAGGCCTACCTATATATGTCCGAAATAACTGTATACAGGGTTGGAGTGATTTGTAATTATAATCAAAATCTACAAAGTAGCCAGTAAGTAGACGAACCAGTCTTTTGAACGGCTCTTTGAAAGGAATGGATCTCAGAGATCCGTCTCACTTCAAAGAACCATAAATCCCAAATCTAGATCAAGCATAAAACCTGGTTGTATAACAGGCTCCTAAAAAAGAAGAAGCTGCCACGCTTACTGCACAACGGCTCTTTATGGCAGAGAAAGAGTGCAGTGCGAGGGGGAGAAAAGTGGGACTGAGTTACTATCAGCAGTGATATGATTTATTTACAGGGATTTAAAAATGGCGGAGCTGTAGCTCTCAAATTGATCAGTTGCTTTGGTCTGAATTAATGTAAAGCTGACTCCGCCCTAAGTCCCTCCCCGTTCCTGTTGATTGACAGGTGCGAAATCTCACCATGAAATAAATAAAACAGAGCATGAAATAAAAAACCCATTATGAAATAAAAAATATAAAACACCATGAAATGAAAAAATACTACTATGAATGTAATAAAAGCAACTATGGAATAAAAAAAAAGGCAATATGACACAAAAAAGCCAATATGAATTAAATAAAAGCCATAATGAAATAAAAACAAGCCAATATGAATTAAATAAAATACACTATGAGATAAATAAAATGAACAATTAAATAACAAACCTAATTAAATAAACAAATATATTTATTTATATAATTGTGTTTTTTATCCATATCATAGTTTTTTTCAATGTGATATTTGTTATTACATTTTTGGACTAATTTACCTTATGAAATAAATAAAAGGGAGCATGATGGAATGTTAGCATTAAATAAATTAAAAAACACAATTAATCAAAATCATTATGCAATAAATAAAAAACTATTATTTATTTATTTGTGTTTTTTATTTATATCATTGTATAATTCATTGATATCATTGCGTATTAAATTGATATCATTGTGGTATTTATAGTTACATTTTTGGACCAATTTACCTTATGAAATAAATAAAAGGGAGCATGATGAAATGTTAGCATTAAATAAATAAAAAAACACAATTAATCAAAATCATTATGCAATAAATAAAAAACTATTATTTATTTATTTGTGTTTTTTATTTATATCATTGTATAATTTATTTATATCATTGCGTTTTAAATTTATATCATTGTGGTATTTATTTTACAATTGGTGGTGTGTTTTATTTAATTTTTGGACCTTTAGACTTCCATACACAGCCATAGAAGGAGACAGGAGCTGTAAACAGTGCAGGCCCATCCTGGCCTCTCACTGCACTCGCTGGTGGCAGTAGGTTTATTGCCAGACCCAGGGGGTCGGCCTACAAAAGGCTTTGTCGGTCTGTCGGTCTGTCGGTCGGTCGGTCGGTCCCTCTTTTCCTCAGTGTGCCTGTGTTTGCCTCTGACTGCTCATCTGCCCCTCCCTTCCCTTGCTCGGCTGATTGCCTTGAGTGCCGTCACCTGTACAGGACCAGCTGAGTTGAGTTGGCTGACGAGCTGCTAACACTATAAATTCCTCAGCCCATCTACAAGCTCAGAAACATTTCCAGCTGCTCAGCCTATACAATCCTGTGTGTTCATGTGTTAGTTCGGTGCCATACTAGTGAAAACAGCCGATCTACAAGCTCTTGCTATTAAGTGTTGAAAAAGTTCCGCCCCAACTCTGTCAGAGTTCCCCTTAAATTTGTTAACAATACAGGCTCTCCTGATGAGCGCAACCTTTGTTTCGTCAATAGCCCTGTGCAGGCTCTAATGGCTTTCACATCCACTAAGGAATACTTCCTTAAGTTGCATGATTCAGATCTGGTAAACAAGCCTGTCACTAATGAATTTAAAAGAGTCCTTCAGACTACAGGGGGGGGGGGGGACTGCATTCTGATTTTCATTGCGGGTCTGGCAGAACCAGGTGACCTGGTCTAGTTTTCATGCATGAACTGAGTTGAGTTTCTTCTTTAGTCATGTAATGACCCCAATTCAGCACAGCTGAGACTCCTGGCTGGCTTGTTGTGGTTGCCTGCTGGTGTGTTGGGTCGGGTGCTAGAGTTAATCATTGAAGGTATGCACTGTCTCTCCTATGTTGGTAAATGTGAAATTCTGAGTGGAATGTGAGTGTTATTTTAGACCTCAGACAAATTGCAATAGTAGCAAACTCAACTGATTTTGTATCCTCATTATGTTCTTAGTGAGGGAAAAAAAGTCCCAAGGAATCCCACCGGGGCAAAGTTTTGAAAACGACCTACCTACCTTCAATTACTATACACTACAATATAAAGGAAAAAATGACTGAAAAAAAATCTGCTTTAAGTGGGATATGAGGGGTCAAACTAGGTGTTTTTAATTATTCTGAATCCATTGCAAGCATTTGTTTTGCATGAAAAACATTCCTTGGGCTAAAAACGGACCCCAAAAGACTGAAAATTGATGAAAATTGATGAAAATTGACGTTTTGAGTGGCCATTTCTGGCCCAAGGAATGTTTTTCGTGCAAAACAAATGCTTGCAATGGATTCAGAATAATTAAAAACCCCTAGTTTGACCCCTCACATCCCACTTAAAGCAGATTTTTTTCCAGTCATTTTTTCCTTTATATTGTAGTGTATAGTAAGTGAAGGTAGATAGGTCGTTTTCAAAACTTTGCCCCGGTGGGATTCCTTGGGACTTTTTTTCCCTCACTAAGAACATATTGAGGATACAAAATCAGTTGAGTTTGCTACTATTGCAATTTGTTCCAGGTTTGGCCTAATTTTGGCCTAAAATGACTGGACTAGATAGGCTGTGTTTCCCTCATCTGTCAACAGGCCCACAGCCTCATTATGTAGGATAGACTGTGTTTCCTTCATCTGTCAACAGGCCCACAGCCTCATTATGTAGGATAGGCTGTGTTTCCTCCATCTGTCAACAGAACCACAGCCTCATGCTGTGTTTCCTCCATCTGTCAACAACAGGCCCACAGCCTCATTATGTAGGATAGGCTGTGTTTCCCTCATCTGTCAACAGGCCCATATAGCCTCATTATGTAGGATAGGCTGTGTTTCCCTCATCTGTCAACAGAACCACAGCCTCATTATGTAGGATAGGCTGTGTTTCCCTCATCTGTCAACAGAACCACAGCCTCATTATGTAGGATAGGCTGTGTTTCCTCCATCTGTCAACAGAACCACAGCCTCATTATGTAGGATAGGCTGTGTTTCCCTCATCTGTCAACAGAACCACAGCCTCATTATGTGGAGCTGCTGTTTAACCCCTGATGGCTCGTGGTGTGTGGATCTCTGTGAGGTAAAGAGGCTGCCTGTATTGTAGTTGTATCTTTGTTTTAATTTGTATTTTTTTCAGTAGTTTAAATGTCCTTGTTGCCAGACCCATGAAATGGGTAGGCCTACATAAGCAAATGTCTGTCGGTCCGGGTTTTCTATATAAAGGGTATATATGATGATGACATGATGATGACATGCCTACAAAAGGCATGATGTCATAAATGATGATGACAGACAGGGGGTCTGGCACAACCAGGTTGGCCTGGTCTAGTTTTAATAGGAGGAGCTTAGTGCCCCTGCTGTTTGTGTCCTTATTATTTTGGTTATTTATTTTGTCATTTTGTTTGGGTTGTTTACGCATATTTTACCTTTATGTGCAAATTAAACGGCTGTTTATTGATTTGGATTTATAATAAATAGGGCTTTAGGGCTAAGATACATAGCCCTTTCACACAACTTCAAGATCTCTGGAGTCCAGAGTCTGGACGAACAACATCTCACTTTTACACTGAAGCTATTCCTCACAAAAACATAAGTAAAATGCCTGTAATATTTTTTGGGGGTGATCATTAGAATGCCTAGAACATATATATATGTTATTATTGTGGAAAAATATCCCCAAAATGTAAATTAAAGCATAATTTATGATTTATTATTCATGGTTATAAAACGTTACAAAAACATAAAAGGATTGCAGGGTTAACAGTACTTGTGTCTTATAGTGTGAGTGGCAGTTAGACCTTTCCTCCTCACTCCCATCACTCCTTGCCTCCCTCCTGTGTACAGGACACCACGGCAGGGCTGTATTAACCATTGGGCCGGTGGGGCCGTTGTCAGGGGCCCTTGGCTCTCAGGGGCCCTTGGGGGAACTGGGCCGCGTGGTCATTGACAATTTATTCAAATTAAATGTATACGTTAATTCAATATGAAATGTGTGGGCCCCTTCTGTGTTGTCTACAGATGCTTTCTTGGCCCACAGATGATCATCATGGCTTAGTGCGCTGGGTAGTGGGCGTCGGGAAGGATATGGTTACGGTGGAGGGTGTGGGGGGCCCCTAAAAAATTATAGGCCAGGGGCCCTCACGGGGGTTAATCCGTCCCTGCACCTCGGCTCACCTGACCTGCATACTGGTACAGTATTACAATAATGGCAGTTCTAACCCTTTTGGATATTGATAGTGGTATTTGGTATTTCTAAATAAAGTAACATTTAATATGCTATGGTGCTTTTCTACTAAATACATCATATTTCTTATCTCACCTTCTTTGCAGTTTGACTTTGACATTGTATTTTACTCTGCCTTGATTTATAAATAAAACAAGTATTCTCTTTAAACTGTATAACTCACGTCTCTGCTCATATTCCTTTATTAAACCTGTGTTTGGGTATTCAATGTACATTGTGCAGTATATGGTATTCTCTGTGTGAAATTCCCAGAGTGGTGTAGTCTGGCTTGGGGGGCTGCTCTCCATTCAGACATGCTGCCATTCCGACATTGACTTCTTATTGTCGGAGTGGCAGCACTGCCACTTCCATAGAGCTAACCTTCACCTGGCTTGCTGTTTCTGGGCCTAAGTAGCCTCGTACCCGCCCTCTTCAGGAAGCAATTTAAGTTGGCCGTTTACTAGGCTAGGGCCTAAGTGCCCTGGTCACATATAGCTTAGTTTATGGATTATAATGCATTCCTACAACTGGAAAAATATCCCCAAAATGTAAATTAGAGCAACTCGCTGGGACAGCAAAAATCACACCCGTGTGAACTGAGCGGTGGTGTGGGGGGGGGGGGGGGGGGGGGGGTGCCTGTGTGTGTGTGTGTGTGTGTGTGTGTGTGTGTGTGTGTGTGTGTGTATTGCAGTTGATGCTCAGGGCAGGCTAGACTCAACAGCACCTCTCTGGTCACCCAGGGTACTCAGGCTACACCAGAGGCTACATACAGACAGACACACACACACACACACACACACATACATACATACATACATACACACACGGCCACGCTATGGAGACGGTGTGACCACCGCTCAAAAAAACATAGTATGAGAAACGGACACACTGATGATTGACAGACTGACAAAAACATATTCTGGGCCACGCCTTAAAAAATGCACTTCAATGCCAAGTACACCAAGAGCATCTTATTCTCTAACAGCTTGTTACGTAACACCTTGTCTGAACAACAACTCTCATCTCCTCTGGTAGAAACCAGGCACATGCACACATAAGGCACGTGCACACATATACATCAAATGCCCTTTTACCCTGCTGTAAAAACCATGAATGCATGCTTTTACTGTGGAGAAATAAATGCAAATGCCCCCTCTTTCCATGTCCTACAGCATTCAGGAGACTTGTCTTTTCCAAACTCACCTGAACTTGAATGCAACATTTTATGTTGAATGAATGTGTCCTCCGTCTAGAAATCTACGTCGTATAGGCTGCACGCCGAAAATAGCTGATCTACAAGCTCTCAGCGCGTCACAACGCAAGCTTGTAGATCGCATTATTTGCCAAAAGAGACCTTTTTAGGACATTTCAGCCCCTGCCCCTCAAACATCCTCTGCACGTGCCTGGGTAGAAATATGCTTGTGGTTCAGGTGAGTGCATGTGATGACGTTGCTCTTCCTCCTGTTGGACTGGTTGAGCTGCTCTATGTTGCTGTTGTTCCTCCTTGGTTTTCCATGACATAGAGAGCGTCTTTCATTCCATGCATAGTTTGACATCACGTTGCTGTGGCCTCTCCCCAACACCAGGTTGGTTACCACGGTAACCAGGTGAACAGAGAGGTGGTGCTTCTTCAGAGCAGCAGTCACACAGAGGAGCAGGGACGTGTTGGCCATTGGGAAAAGCGGGACAACTCCAAACGGCCGGTCCATTCCCGGCCGGACCAGACCGGCCATTAAAAAAATGGCCGGCCCACAAAGTAAATATAACTCATGCAATTGGCCCACTGACTTGTCTCTCATAATCTGAAATGGACATAATCTGAAATGGACAATCTTTGAGTAACAGCAGCCCACAGAGCCATCACATTGGCCCTACTGGCTTGTCTATCATCTGAATATTGGCCCACTACTCCCTAGCTTCCTTGACTACTCCTAGATGGTCTATACACCATCATTAGACTCTCTTTATACCAGAAAAACAATGACACCTAAAATCACAGTAACCACTCATGCAATGAGGGCCTCTCCAACTCCTTTTCCCGGGCTGAATTAAGGGCCCAGCTCGTCCCTGCAGAGGAGTGTTCTTCACTTACAGCCGTGTTCTTCTTCAGAGCAGCAGTCACACAGACGACGCTTGTCTGGACTTCTGTTTCTTCAAAGACTAAAGCTGGTTGCAAGCTGCACTGCGCTTTTTCCTTGTGGTTTGGAAATCCGAAATCCTCAAAAGCATTTTTCAGGCCAAGGAGAGAAGAGAGAGAGAGAGAGAGAGCAAGGGACCAAGTGGTGACAGTTTAAAAATAAAATAATCAACCCTGGTCCGAAAATAAATACGAAACGGGCGGCAGTGTGTAAACTTGATTGACATAGCGTGAGGTTGATTTTTTTTATTGATGCGCTCTGAAATTCACTCCGATATTCGGCCTGAAAAACGCAGCAGTGCAACGACCTTAACTCTGTAGGAAGTAATAAGGTAAGCACTGATCTGACAATATACTACATGTTATTAAGTGTGCCTGCTATGCAATAGCAAAACACTTATTGTAATCCGCCATACTTAAGTCATTAAGTCTTTCGCCACGAATTTCTGCACGTAATAACTGCCGCACAATTTACGCCACCGCCGCAATATATACATCAAAACGTGCGGCTCGGCCGGGAATGGTGTGCTATTACTTTTCTTTCCGATCCGCGTTACCATTGCGACGTAATTCGCAAAAAACGACGCCAAAAAACCCCATTGACTTAGAATGGGGGAAACTTCGGCACGTAATAACTGCCGCACGATTTACGCCACCCCCGCAATATATACATCAAAATGTGCGACTCGGCCGGGAATGGTGTGCTATTACTTTTCTTTCCGATCCGCTTTCCGATTGCGATGTAATTCGCAAAAAACAACGCCCAAAAACTCCATTGACTTTGAATGGGGGACTCCGAAAAAAAACCAGAAACTTTGGCGCCACATAACTCTGCCATACTTTTGCCTAGCAACGTCATTTAAAATGTAAAATGCTCACACAACTTTGGTCTTTTTCCGACCAATAGGGATGAGCTGTAATTGATTAAGCCACGCCCCCTCTTTAACAGGAAGTGCCCTTCACCAAACAGGAAGTGCCTCTATAACTCATGAACCGTTTGTCGTACAGACTTGCGGCTGGTGTCATACCTTTTCTTTTTTTCTCAATTTTTTTTTTCTCAAATTTTTTTTTTTCTCAATTTTTTTTTTCTCAAATTTTTTTTTCTCATTTTTTTTTTCTCAAAATTTTTTTTTCTCAAATTTTTTTTTCTCAAATTTTTTTTTCTCAAATTTTTTTTCTCAAATTTTTTTTTTCTCATTTTTTTTTTCTCAAATTTTTTTTTCTCAAATTTTTTTTCTCAATTTTTTTTCTCAAAAATTTTTTTTTCTCAAAAAATGTTTTTTCTCAACATTTTTTTCTCAATTTTTTTTTTTCTCAAAAAATTTTTTTCTCAATTTTTTTTTTCTCAAATTTTTTTTTTTCTCAAAATTTTTTTTTCTCAAAATTGTTTTCTCAAAATTATTTTTTTCTCAACATTTTTTTTTCTCATTTTTTTTTCTCAACATTTTTTTTTCTCAATTTTTTTTTCAAAATTTCTTTTTCTCAAAAAAGTTTTTTTCTCAAATTTTTTTTCTCACAAAACAATTTTTTCTCAAAAAACTGTCGTTAAAGTGCGACCCGTGATAACGGCCAAAAATGCTCCAAAACGCCACTAATTAGTCGAAATGGCTGACTTCCTGTTTGGTTTCTGATTGGCTGCTGGCCTTGTGACGTGGGTAGAGCTGCGAGGGCCTGGTCATCGCTGCTTGCAGCTTTAATTCATTAATCGTCCATGACCTTAATTGGGGCCTATTTCGCCAAACAGGAAGTGCCCCTCACCAAACAGGAAGTGACCCTTGATCTCGTGAACCGTTTGTCATACAGACACGCGGGTTGCGTCAAATGAAATAACGCTAATGCTAACACCAACCGCTACACAAGGTTGCACAGACTTAGCGAGCTGCAGGCACACTTAAAATTTCTTAGAAATTTTCTCTTCTAGTACTGTAAATGTAATTCAATCAGGTCAGCCTGTACTGTAGTTACTGTACTACACATAATAACATTATGGTACTTTTACTTTACTTGAGTATTTAAATGTTTTACTTTATACTTCTCTGCTACATCTATAGGCAAATATTGTACTTTTTACTAGTTAAAAAAAACACTTTGGAAATGCAAAAACAGACAATCTGCAAGCTCACAACGTGTTACAATACACCGCATTGTGAGCTTGTAGATCTGTTATTTAAAAAAAAGTTAAACTACTTAAACTTTACAATGTATTATACTTTTATCCAGACTTCTTCCACCACTGCTCCCATTGGGCTAGTCAATCTAAGGTTTGACCCAAAAGAAATTGCAATAGTAATGGTTCAAGGTTTTTTTATGATCCTTAGGGTCATCCAAATAACATATTAAAAGTTTTGAATTATATATTTAATGGATCAAGGTAAATTCAGGGGGTTCAAGTTTGGGTCCATTCGCTTACTATACAGGAAAAAAGACCCCCCAAAAAACCTTCTTTAAAGCTATACTATGTAACCTTTGTAATAAAATAAATCTTAAATTTGTCCTAACTATTAAATCGCTAACGTTTTAGAACACCCACTGTTAATTTCAGCCCCAAAAGCCTTTTCTTTATATGTGTTCTACTGAGCTCTTGTGGCAGTGAGGGCGGTTGCATTTCCCCAACAAAATTACGTCATCTGCATCATTGTGTACACGTGTCTCCCTACCGGCCAATCACAGCGCAGATCATGCGTCTCTTCAGGAAGTAGATTGCTTCAACAGCAGTGTTGTTTACATTGGAGTCTAGCATGTAACTCCCCGATGCCTGATCGCAGAGGGACACGAGAGACCTCTACGGCGAGGCGAGGCGGACGCGGTGGTCTGAAGGCCCGGTCCGCGGAGAAAAACGGACGAAAAAAACAGACGCGACCGCGGTTTGCTATACCGCTACTGACCACTAGTTGAGCAACTTACACAGTAGGCCTATAGCTTTAAGTAGCATGTGACTAGGGCTTTTTCATGATTCTGAATCTGATTCTGAACCCTTTTTTCCCATATAGTAAGTGAATGGACCCAAACTTGTGTGTGTGTGTGTGTGTGTGTGTGTGTTGTGTGTTGTGTGTTGTGTGTGTGTGTGTGTGTGTGTGTGTGTGTGTGTGTGTGTGTGTGTGTGTGTGTGTGTGTGCGCGCGTGCGCCAGGGGTCATCAATGTGATGATGATATAATAATAATTATTATTAAGTGTGCCTGCCATGCAATGGCAAAACACTTATTGTAATCCGCCATACTTAAGTAAGTAAGTTCCTTGCAAATTTCGGCACGTAATAACTGCCGCACAATTTACGCCACCGCCGCAATATATACATCAAAACGTGCGGCTTGGCCGGGAATGGTGTGCTATTACTTTTCTAAGAGAAAAGTTGTATTGTTTAATTGATATTAATTTATTAGTTAATTAATTTGCCCCATTGACTTATAATGGGAATCGCAAAAACTCACATTCAATATTTTTTTTCTCCCAAACCATAGGGGCTACAGTTTCAAAACTTGGAGAGGAGATTTATAATGATATCAAGGATTAAATAAATAAAAATGTTGTCAGTTGGCCTCATGGTGGCGCTATAACAGTCCACTTTACGTTTCGGCCTGTAACTCTTGAACCGTAGGTCGGAAAATTAAAATTCCTTTTTCCCTGGATTCCTTGGGTCATTACGCATCTCCTCATATAGGACACGCCCATTTGCGTCAGGATAGATTTTCCGCCATTTTGAATTTTCTTCAAAACACACTTTTTGCTCCTTTTCCTACATATTTTCTCCAAATGTCACAAAAATCGGTACACATGATCTATGGACTCATGCGATAAAGATATTCAAACGATATTTCGATAGTCCATACCGTTCTTCCGTAACAGGGTTACAAAGTTAGCGGGAGGAGCCCGTTTGGTAAGAAGTCGCCATAAATCACAAACGAAACATCCAGTCAACACCAAATTTTAACCACAAGTGGGGGGCGCTATACTGAACATATACCCAAAAGCATTTCCACTTCGACCCATAGGGGGCACCACAAACGCGCAAAACGTAACCGTTTCATGCCAAAACGTGTTTTTCAGGGGGAACGACCCTCTCAAAACGAAACACTAACACCAACCGCTACACAAGGTTGCACAGACTTAGCGAGCTGCAGGCACACTTAAAATTTCTTCGAAATTTTCTTTTCTAGTTACACTTATTATTGTGACTTATAGTGGCTAAGCAATGTTTTCTCTGACAGGAATGGCTTACCTCAGGATTGTGTTGTTGGGAGGGAGGAGGTCTGGAAAGAGTTCATCAGGAAACACCATTCTGAGAGGAAGTGGTTTTAATGTTCATCAGTTACATGTAGGTCAGAGGTCAGCGCAGTGTGAGGTCAGACATGGTGAAGTAGCAGGGAGACGTCTGACAGTGGTGGACTCACCAGGCTGGTTCTACATACCACTCCACACCTCAGAGATGGACAAACTGGAGATCCAGAACAGTGTGTGTCTCTGTCCTCCTGGACCACATGCTGCTCTTCTGACGGTTCCTCTTCATGAAGCATTCACCAGAGTAGGGAGAGTATCAGTAGAGGAACACATGTCCCTTCTGCCACAGAGTGTGTGGAGTCACACTATGGTACTGTTCACCTATGGAGACCGTCTGGGAGACAGAAGCATTGAGCAGCTCATTGAGGCTGGAGGAGAAGACCTCCGCTGGCTTCTTGACAAATGTGAGAACAGGTTCCATGTCTTCAACAATGAGAAGAGAGATGACACTCAGGTCACACAGCTGCTGGAGAAGATAGACCAGATGGTGGCAGGAAACAGAGGTGGACACTGTGAAGTTGATGGAGATGTTGCAGAGAAGTTTTCAGAGAGGAAGAAGAACATAGAGGAACGTGTCCTGACATTGATGACCAAGACACACAGACAGAGAGCTGCTCTGAAAGCTCTGTTTGAAGGTAATTCTAAAATAAATCTATCTATCTATGTATCAATGAATGAATCAATCAATCGTGTGTGTGTGTGTGTGTGTGTGTGTGTGTGTGTGTGTGTGTGTGTGTGTGTGTGTGTGTGTGTGTGTGTGTGTGTTAGTGTGTGTGTGTGTGTGTGTGTGTGTGTGTGTGTGTGTGTGTGTGTGTGTGTGTGTGTGTGTGTGTGTGTGTGTGTGTGTGTGCGGGCTTGCAAAGCTATCTTTGTGGGGACCTCATGTCCCCACAAAGATAGTACAATCCTTGCACACTACCTTGTGGGTACTTATTAATACGTCCCCACAAGGTCTTTAGGGGTTGGGTTAAGGGTTAGGGTTAGGGTTAGGGTTTAGGGTTAGGGTTAGGGTTAAAATGAATGGAATGTCCCCACAAAGATAGTAGACTATGTGTAATGTCCCCACAAAGTAGCAATTGCAAACGTGTGTGTGTGTGTGTGCGTGTGTGCGTGTGTGTGTGTGTGTGTGTGTGTGTGTGTGTGTGTGTGTGTGTGTGTGTGTGCGTGCGTGTGTGTGTGTGTGCGTGCGTGCGTGCGTGCGTGCTCCTGGGAGCTGGTAGTCAGACTACTGAGCCTTGGCCAAGGGATGACAACGGTGATAACAGACCCATACCAAGGCATGATAATGCATGTATCTGGTGGTGTATCAGGAGAACATCAGAGTCTACCAGATGTTAAATAGTGAACTAATGTAGAGTGTGTGTGTCAGGAGAACATCAGAGTCTACCAGATGTTAAATAGTGAACTAATGTAGAGTGTGTGTGTCAGGAGAACATCAGAGTCTACCAGATGTTAAATAGTGAACTAATGTAGAGTGTGTGTGTCAGGAGAACATCAGAGTCTACCAGATGTGAGGCTGATGTTGGTTGGAGGAGACCAGTGGACGAGGATGGTGGCTGGATGGGTCATACTGCAGGGGGAAGTGTTTCCAGACTGGGAGGTGAGTAATATTATATGAACTTCATGTTATAACTAGAAAAGAAAATTTCGAAGAAATTTTAAGTGTGCCTGCAGCTCGCTATTTGTGTGCAACCTGTGGGACCACCTACTGAGTTTGAGACCAGTAATGTGTTGGGAAGTGGAGTTATGGCTGTTTAAAGCCCAGCCAATTGGAAGACAGAGGGGGCGGGGCTTAAACAATTACAGCTCATTCCTATTGGCCATCTAAGTACACACAGCAAGTTTCGAGACGGTGCCATGCTGCAAACTGGAGATATAGCCGTTTAAAGCTCAGCCAATAGGAAGCTAGGGGAGGGGCTTAAGATGGGGCGGGGCTTAAGTAATACGTCCCTATTGGCCGTTTAAGTCCAGACACCAAGTTTCAAGACTGTACCATGCTGTGAACTGGAGTATTGGCTGTTTAAAGCCCAACCAATAGGAATACAGAGGGGGCGGGGCTTAATTACAGCTTATCCCTATTGGCCGGAAAAAGACCAAAGTTGTGTGAGCATTTTAAATTTTAAATGACGTTGCTAGGCAAAAGTATGGCAGAGTTATGTGGCGCCAAAGTTTCTGTTTTTTTTTTCCCCGAGTCCCCCATTCAAAGTCAATGGGGGCTTTTGCGCGTAGTTTTTTGCGAATTACGTTGCCATGGTAACGCGGATCGGAAAGAAAAGTAATAGTACACCATTCCCGGCCGAGCCGCACATTTTGATGTATATATTGCGGGGGTGGCGTAAATCGTGCGGCAGTTATTACGTGCCGAAGTTTCCCCCATTCTAAGTCAATGGGGTTTTTTGGTGTCGTTTTTTGCGAATTACGTCGCAATGGTAACGCGGATCGGAAAGAAAAGTAATAGCACCCCATTGCCGGCCGAGCCGCACGTTTTGATGTATATATTGCGGCGGTGGCGTAAATCGTGCGGCAGTTATTACGTGCCGAAATTTTGTGGCGACATTATGTACTTACTTACTTAAGTATGGCGGATTACAATAAGTGTTTTGCCAGGCACACTTAATGAATGACCTCAAATAAATACATAGATCAAATATCCATATCTTCTGAAGATTAGGCCTATGTGAAAGTATGCTGTCAAGCACACACACACACACACACACACACACACACACACACACACACACACACACACACACACACACACACACACACACACACACACACACACACACACACACACACACAGGTAACTGTTATTTATGTCCATCATGATTTACATTCTGTGGTTAAAAGCTGATTTGTTGACAGTCCAACAGAAATAGATTTTTATTCTCTCTATAATATTTCATGCAGCCTTCTGTGTTTTACATTTAAATGTCTCTGTTATCAGCTTGTATATCTGCTATCTGCAGGTTATTCTCACCTCTGTTATCAGCTTGTATATCTGCTGTCTGCAGGTTATTCTCACCTCTGTTATCAGCTTGTATATCTGCTTTCTACAGGTTATTCTCACCTCTGTTATCAGCTTGTATATCTGCTATCTGCAGGTTATTCTCACCTCTGTTATCAGCTTGTATATCTGCTTTCTGCAGGTTATTCTCACCTCTGTTATCAGCTTGTATATCTGCTATCTGCAGGTTATTCTCACCTCTGTTATCAGCTTGTATATCAGCTATCTGCAGGTTATTCTCACCTCTGTTATCAGCTTGTATATCAGCTATCTGCAGGTTATTCTCACCTCTGTTATCAGCTTGTATATCTGCTATCTGCAGGTTATTCTCACCTCTGTTATCAGCTTGTATATCTGCTGTTTGCAGGTTATTCTCACCTCTGTTATCAGCTTGTATATCTGCTTTCTGCAGGTTATTCTCACCTCTGTTATCAGCTTGTATATCTGCTATCTGCAGGTTATTCTCACCTCTGTTATCAGCTTGTATATCAGCTATCTGCAGGTTATTCTCACCTCTGTTATCAGCTTGTATATCTGCTTTCTGCAGGTTATTCTCACCTCTGTTATCAGCTTGTATATCTGCTATCTGCAGGTTATTCTCACCTCTGTTATCAGCTTGTATATCAGCTATCTGCAGGTTATTCTCACCTCTACTGTTATCAGCTTGTATATCAGCTATCTGAAGGTTATTCTCACCTCTACTGTTATCAGCTTGTATATCAGCTATCTGCAGGTTATTCTCACCTCTACTGTTATCAGCTTGTATATCAGCTATCTGAAGGTTATTCTCACCTCTACTGTTATCAGCTTGTATATCAGCTATCTGCAGGTTATTCTCACCTCTGACATTC
Organism: Nannobrachium achirus; assembly: GCF_963921795.1. Taxonomy (NCBI): domain Eukaryota; kingdom Metazoa; phylum Chordata; class Actinopteri; order Myctophiformes; family Myctophidae; genus Nannobrachium; species Nannobrachium achirus. The sequence continues at coordinate 47,737,876 of NC_137822.1, read as the reverse complement.
TCTGTTATTAGCTTGTATATCAGCTATCTGCAGGTTATTCTCACCTCTAACATTCTCTGTTATCAGCTTGTATATCAGCTATCTGCAGGTTATTCTCACCTCTGTTATCAGCTTGTATATCTGCTTTCTGCAGGTTATTCTCACCTCTACTGTTATCAGCTTGTATATCAGCTATCTGCAGGTTATTCTCACCTCTACTGTTATCAGCTTGTATCTCAGCTATCTGCAGGTTATTCTCACCTCTACTGTTATCAGCTTGTATATCAGCTATCTGCAGGTTATTCTCACCTCTACTGTTATCAGCTTGTATATCAGCTATCTGCAGGTTATTCTCACCTCTGACATTCTCTGTTATTAGCTTGTATATCAGCTATCTGCAGGTTATTCTCACCTCTGACATTCTCTGTTATCAGCTTGTATATCAGCTATCTGCAGGTTATTCTCACCTCTGACATTCTCTGTTATCAGCTTGTATATCAGCTATCTGCAGGTTATTCTCACCTCTGACATTCTCTGTTATCAGCTTGTATATCAGCTATCTGCAGGTTATTCTCACCTCTGACATTCTCTGTTATCAGCTTGTATATCGGCTGTTTGCAGGTTATTCTCACCTCTGACATTCACTGTTATCAGCTTGTATATCGGCTGTTTGCAGGTTATTCTCACCTCTGACATTCTCTGCACGTCTCTGTCAGTGGTCTGACTTCCATGTACAGTAGCTCTACACCGGTTGTAATTGTTAATCATCTTCAGATATAGTTAGGTTTAATGATTAGTCTACCTATTGTGGTGACTGAACCCAAACCAGACACAAGAGAGCGTGGACAGTGTTGCCAACTCGGGCATTTATTAACAATTCTTATTTTTACAACAGCAGAATTATGCAACGTGGCATGAATGTGCAACAGAAATATGAATAACTCAAATTGTCATTAACAGTTCAACATAGGTTCTTCCCCGGACGGGGGCTGCCGTCTCTTCTCTTCGTGGGGGGGCCAGGGATAGGTAAGAGTCAGTTAGGGGGGTTTCCTCCCACAGGTAATAGGTGATTATGGTTCCAGCAAAGTCTTTCTTTCCCACAGGTGATAGGTGAGTATTCCTCTCTACAGGTGACAGGTAAAGTATCTCTTTCCCACAGGTAATAGGTGAGTATTTCCCTCTACAGGTGACAGGTAAAGTATCTCTTTCCCACAGGTAATAGGTGAGTATTCTTCTCCATAGGGGACAGGTAATAGGTGAGTAAGGTGCCCGCTCTCAATTAAATCCAACCGATTCTCTATCTTCTAAATAAAATGAACACGGGGATTAAGGGACCTAGGGCCAGAGAATGGTTGGATACAAGGTAAGTTTTTAAAGGGAAGTGAGATCTACTCAACAAAGCAGGAATGGTGTTGGCTCCCTGGGGGTCCGGTTGGTAAGGCTGCTTCCTCCTTTTCCAGGTCCATTCTCCGCAGGTCGCCTGAGTACTCACTCTCCAGTGGTTCGGTACGCACTCCTCAGTGGTAGGTACACACTCCTCAGTGAAGGTCCGCTCCCGGTCCAGCCTAGAAGTAGCGAGTAGAAAGGATATTACTATAATGCGCTTTACACAGAAATATGCGGTGGAGGGAGAAGTATGGTGGTTTCTTACCGCCTGTTTGCCCATGTGTTCGCTCGTCGGAGATCCAGCACAGACTGGGGGAGAGAGCGAGGCTTCTACTTATGCACCCTGTGTTTGGAGTAGCCCACAGGTGCATATGCTTGTGCTTGATGAAGCATGTGGGCCGGCAGGTAACGCCCTTCAATGACTTGGCCCATAGCATGCGTCGCTCTGCTGGGCCTCGCTCTCCCATCCAGGGTGCGCTTCTCCGACGTGCGGGGCCTACCTGGCGGGCGGTGTCTGAACGAACCACCACACATCCCCCCCGTTAAGTTTGCTGCTGGTCCGCAAACTTGCTGCTCTTCCTCATAGAGCCGGGACAAGGCATCGGCATGGGGGATATCCTTCCCCGGCCTATGCTCCACTTCGAAGTTGTTTATTGTTAAACAACTTCGTTAAACGTGTTATTCTCTTATTTGTATCCTTACTTCTAGCCATCCATTTTAATGGTGCGTGGTCCGTTATCAGTGTAAAACCCCTCCCCCACAGGTAATAACGTAGATGGTGTATGGCCCACTTTATGGCAAGAGCCTCTTTTTCTATCGTTGCATAATTAAGCTCGTGCTTTAAGAGCTTTCGGCTAATAAAAGTGACAGGATGCTCTTCGTTGTCAATGATTTGCGAGAGCACGGCCCCGAGGCCCGTGTTCGAGGCGTCGGTGTGGAGTAGAAAATTCTTACCGAAGTCGGGGGCTTTTAGGACCGGCTCATCACAGAACTTCAGTTTGAGGCCTCCGAAGACGGCCTCCGTCTCCTCTGTCCATCGCAGCACATTGGACCGACTTTGTCGGGTCATCTCGTACAAGGGAGCTGCAACGGTAGCATAATTGTTTATGAACTTATTGTAATAAGACATTATTCCCAAAAATGACTTTAACTGCTTCTTGTTGACGGGTTTGGGCCACTCTCGTATTCGTTCCACCTTACGTAGCTGGGGTTTTACACACCCACGCCCAATAGTGAAACCCAAATATTCGGCCTCATACAGACCTATGCGGCATTTCTTGGCATTGGCGGTCAGACCCGCTCCGCGGAGGGCTTCCAGGACCGCCTCGATGAGATGGAGGTGATTCTCCCAGGTGCTGCTGTGGATCACAATGTCATCTAAATATGCTGCTGCATAAAGATGGTGAGGCCTTAACACTCGGTCCATGAGTCTCTGAAATGTCGCGGGGGCGCCGTGCACGCCAAAGGGTAAGACTGTATATTGGAATAGCCCTTCAGGGGTAGAAAAGGCCGTTTTCTCTTTCGTTTCATTTGTTAGGGGCACTTGCCAATAGCCTTTTGTCAAATCTAGCGTACTTACAAATCGAGCGGGGCCTAACCGCTCAATTAATTCGTCTACCCTGGGCATGGGGTACGCATCAAAATTTGATATCTCATTTAACTTTCGGAAATCATTACAGAATCGGATCGTGCCGTCCGGCTTGGGGACCAGCACGATGGGGCTCGACCAGGGACTGTGTGATTCCTCTATCACTCCCAGCTGTAGCATGGTTTTTACCTCCTCTTTTACGGCTTCCCGCCTGGCCTCCGGGATGCGGTACGGTCGCTGCCGCACTATTTTCCCCGGTGGTGTTTGGATGTCGTGCTTTATAGCGTGGGTTCGGCCTGGCAGCTCTGAGAACCGGTCTGCATTTCTGTTCAGGAGCTCGCGTATATCTTGCACCTGAGCCGGGGACAGTTCCTCTCCAATAGGGACTGGTGGCGGGTTCTGGGAGGAGAGAGTGGTTAGTAAAGCCGGGAGAGCGACAGGAGGAGCGGCGTGCCATTTTTTCAATAGATTGATATGGTATATTTGCATGGTTTTCCGCCGCCCTACTTGGCGCACCCGGTAATTCACAGGGCCAAGTTTCTCCACAATTTCATAAGGACCCTGCCATTTTGCGAGGAATTTGCATTCACTGGTGGGAATGAGCACGAGCACCTTTTCGCCCACCTCAAAGCTCCGCAGCGTGGCGCCTCTGTTGTACACCTTGCACTGGGCGCGTTGCGCTTGCTCCATGTGTTCACGGACGACCTTCTTGGCCCTCTCCTGCAATTGTTCAACATGGTCAATGACAGAGCGGTGAGGAGATGGCTGGCTTTCCCATGTTTCCTTCGCTATGTCCAGTAACCCCCGTGGCTGCCGTCCGTTTAGTAACTCAAAGGGGGAAAACCCCGTGGATACCTGTGGCACCTCCCGTATGGCGAATAAGACGAGGGGAATCAAGCGATCCCAATCTTTGCCATCTATATCGATCAATTTGCTTTAAACTTTTATTAAAGCGTTCAACCAAACCGTCCGATTGCGGGTGAAAGATAGAGGTCTTTATCTTATCTATTTTTAACCATTTATAGAGTTCAGTGATGACGCGAGACATGAAACAGGTGCCTTGATCCGACAAAACGGCATCGGCTATTCCGACCCGGCTAAATAGCATAAAGAGCTTGTGTGCCACTGCTCTGGCGGTAGCGGCTCTCAGTGGTATTGCCTCGGGGTACCGAGTTGCATAGTCCACAATGACCAATATATATTTGTGCCCACGGGCCGACTTGGGGAGGGGGCCAACTATGTCCATGCCAATGCGGCTGAACGGAGTGGAAATTATTGGCATGGGGATGAGTGGATTACGCTGGAAGGGACGGGGCGCGGTGAGCTGGCAAACACCGCATCCTTTACAAAAGTCTTCGACCGCTCGCTTTATTCCCGGCCAATAGAACCGTGCATGAATTCGATCGCTAGTTTTTTTAATGCCCAGGTGCGCCCCCAGCTGGTGAGTATGGGCCAGGTACAACACTCTAGTCACATAGTCTTTTGGCACGAGCAGTTGTTCTACAATGTCCCCAGTGTTATTCTGCCACCCCCGATACAATAAATCTTTCCGTACAAAGAAATATGGGGAAATTAGTTCACTCACCCCGTCACATAGTTTTCCGTCGACTGCGCTGATGTTTTTCCGAGCATTCTCTAAGTTCGGGTCATTCCACTGCTGTGTGGCAAAGTCTCCTCTGAGCACGGAGCTCTCATCCTCCTCTTCGGGGAAGTCGGGCCACCTCACCGGCTCGGGGTCCTCGGATGAGGTGCCTCGGGGTGGCTCGTCCGCCTCGGGTTCATCTCTTGGCGGCTCCTCGTCTGGCGAGGCTTCGGTCTCCGGTCCCTCCGTCTCGGCGCGGAAAACCGGGCACGCGGGTAAGGGGCTTCTCCAACGGGGGCCCGGCCGGATCCTTCTTCGCTGACGCGGGCGAGGCGGGCCACCGCCGCCCGGGTTCCAATGTCTCTCAAACAGCACACAGTCCGTGCCGATGAGCAAGGGGACCGGTAGGTTGGGGACGATGCCAGCCTCCACGTCGACATCTCCTCTGGTTGTCTGTACCCGGATTAGCGTCACTGGATAGGAACGCACATCCCCGTGTACACAGCTGACCGGCATCCGGCTGGAGGTGGAACGCCCGGCATAGTCAGCGTGGACCAGCGTGACGACGCTCCCCGAGTCTAGCAGAGCCCGGGTGTCCACCCCTTCGATTTTCACCGGCAGATTAGAGTGAAGCCGCTGTTGGCTCCCCGAGTGAAGGCAGGGGCGCCGGCTGTCAGTGGCCGCGGCGGCGGATGGCATGGATACATCACGGTCCCGATCCGGACAGAACCATGCGATATGATCACTTTTTCCGCAGACGTAGCACCGGCGTGTCATCTGCGGTTGACTTAGGGCAGTCCGCTCTGTGGTGGCTCGTTTCGTAAAGGTGGGGGACGGGGGAGAAGCCGGGGGCCGCGAGCGGTCCCGGTTGTAATGTGCCTCCCCTGTCCCTCTGGGAATCTCCGACCTTGTGCTTTTCATCATCTCTGTACTCACTTAGTGATTTTCTAGGAGCGCAATAAGGGCCTCCACAGAGCTTGGGCTTACTTGTGAGGTGTAGCGGCGGGCATCAGGCGGCAGGGAGCGTATACATTTGTCTATGACAATCCTCTCAATCAGTGGCGGGTCACCGGCCGTAGTCAGCCACCCGTGTTTTAGGCGGAGGAGAGCGGCTATTTGGGGCCGAGGCGGCAGCGCCGCTTGCATGTTGCAACCATGGAAGCGCTGGGCTCGGGCCGGCATACTATAACCTTGACTAGCTAAAATAGCTGCTTTCAGGCGCCTGTACTCACGGGCCTCTGCCAGGGGGAGATCACGACACACTCGTTGAGCTTCTCCAGAAAGAAAGGGGGCAATGATCCCGCCCCAGTCGGGGACGGGCCACCGCTCTCGGGCAGCGGTGCGCTCGAACACCTCCAGAAACGCTTCAATGTCATCTTCGGGGGATAGTTTTGTTAAAACTTCCCCGGGCGGACGTGTGGGATTAACGTCTTGGTCAATTTGGATTTTCTCTATCAATTTAGTCACCGCTTGTTGTAATTCGGCCTGGCTCTGTAACAGAGCATTTAAAGCCGGTGTGGTTGTCATATTGCGTCTAGGTGAGGTTCAGTACCCGTATTCTGCACACCATGTGTGGTGACTGAACCCAAACCAGACACAAGAGAGCGTGGACAGTGTTGCCAACTCGGGCATTTATTAACAATTCTTATTTTTACAACAGCAGAATTATGCAACGTGGCATGAATGTGCAACAGAAATATGAATAACTCAAATTGTCATTAACAGTTCAACATAGGTTCTTCCCCGGACGGGGGCTGCCGTCTCTTCTCTTCGTGGGGGGGCCAGGGATAGGTAAGAGTCAGTTAGGGGGGTTTCCTCCCACAGGTAATAGGTGATTATGGTTCCAGCAAAGTCTTTCTTTCCCACAGGTGATAGGTGAGTATTCCTCTCTACAGGTGACAGGTAAAGTATCTCTTTCCCACAGGTAACAGGTGAGTATTTCCCTCTACAGGTGACAGGTAAAGTATCTCTTTCCCACAGGTAACAGGTGAGTATTTCCCTCTACAGGTGACAGGTAAAGTATCTCTTTCCCACAGGTAATAGGTGAGTATTCTTCTCCATAGGGGACAGGTAATAGGTGAGTAAGGTGCCCGCTCTCAATTAAATCCAACCGATTCTCTATCTTCTAAATAAAATGAACACGGGGATTAAGGGACCTAGGGCCAGAGAATGGTTGGATACAAGGTACGTTTTTAAAGGGAAGTGAGATCTACTCAACAAAACAGGAATGGTGTTGGCTCCCTGGGGGTCCGGTTGGTAAGGCTGCTTCCTCCTTTTCCAGGTCCATTCTCCGCAGGTCGCCTGAGTACTCACTCTCCAGTGGTTCGGTACGCACTCCTCAGTGGTAGGTACACACTCCTCAGTGAAGGTCCGCTCCCGGTCCAGCCTAGAAGTAGCGAGTAGAAAGGATATTACTATAATGCGCTTTACACAGAAATATGCGGTGGAGGGAGAAGTATGGTGGTTTCTTACCGCCTTTTTGCCCATGTGTTCGCTCGTCGGAGATCCAGCACAGACTGGGGGAGAGAGCGAGGCTTCTACTTATGCACCCTGTGTTTGGAGTAGCCCACAGGTGCATATGCTTGTGCTTGATGAAGCATGTGGGCCGGCAGGTAACGCCCTTCAATGACTTGGCCCATAGCATGCGCCGCTCTGCTGGGCCTCGCTCTCCCATCCAGGGTGCGCTTCTCCGACGTGCGGGGCCTACCTGGGGGGCGGTGTCTGAACGAACCACCACACTATCTTCCTACCCAAACAATTCTTCCGACAATTAGACTCAATCATTTTAAATTTTATATGGAACGGGAAAACCCCAAGAATATGTAAACCTTTACTTCAGAGGGAAATATCAAAGGGCGGACTTGGTTTACCTAATTTCCAGGCTTATTATTGGGCAGCAAATATGTTTAAAATTTCACTCTGGCTTTCAGAGACCGAGGACAGCTGGGTTCAATTGGAATCTAACTCCTGTCACTCCTCGTCCTTAAAGGCCCTAGTATGTAGCAGTCTCCCACTCAAACCCAGGCAACATTCTTCTAGCCCTCTTGTAATTTCCACTTAAAAAATTTGGCAACAAATTAGACAACACTTTGGATGGACATCCTGGTCTCAATCTACACCAATATGTAACAACCAACAATTTAAACCGGGCAAAACTGATGGTAGATTTTCCTTCTGGTCGACACAAGGTTTGTCTTGTCTGGGAGACCTTTATATAGACGGCACGTTTGCCAGTTTCACACAGTTACGCTCGGCATTTAATCTACAACACTTCGATTTATTTCGATATTTCCAAATTCGTAATTTTGCTAGACATAATACCTTATCATTTCCACAGATTCCACCGGCTTCGGGCATTGACCTTATTTTACCAGTAATTCAGCTGTCAAAAGGCCATATTTCTTTTTTATATAATTTATTATCGTCAGCGACTCCCCCTGCTTTGTCGAAGATCAAGGTAGGGTGGGAAACTGAACTGGGTATCACTATGTCTATGTGGGATGCTGCATTAAATGCTGTTAACTCTTCATCATCCTGTGCGAGACTTGGTCTCATTCAATTCAAAGTACTTCATAGGATACATTATAGTAAAGCTAGATTATCGAGAATATACCCAGATCTCTCTGACACTTGTGATAGATGCTCTCAAGCCCCAGCCGATCTGACTCATATGTTTTGGTCATGCCCACGCCTGGTGGATTATTGGAGATCCTTTTTTGAGGTAACCTCGGAAATAATAGGACTAAATGTGGATCCATCACCTCGTATTGCCATTTTTGGTGTCCCTGAAGAGGGAACCAGAATAAACACTAGACAAAGAAACATAATTTTATTTGCCTCCTTAATTGCTCGACGTCGAATCCTTCTCATGTGGAAAAAACGTCACTCGAGGCCACTCGAGGTTGAGTTAACATGCTGGTTTCTTTAATTACTCTGCTCTATCTAATCTCCTGACTTTCCTTCTTTCTTCTTTCCCATCTTTCCTCTTTTTCTATTTCCTTTCTTAGCAGTTATGGGTGGGGGGTAGGGGTAGAGAGGAGCTGGGGGCAAATGGGAAGGGAAGTAAAAAAAAAAAAAGAAAAACCACAAAGCACCAACCTTGACATTGTAAGAGCATGACTGTGTTTAAAGAATGTAAAAAAAAAATGTAACTACCTGCTTAAACTGTACTTACTTACTAAATATTTCATGTAAGCTATCATTCAAATGTGAAAGCATAATGTAACTAACATATGCAATTTATTATCTGTATGTGGAAAATTTGTGGAATAAAATTTATATATAAAAAAAGGTTTAATGATTCTATATAGTTCATCACAGTTGATTTAATTTCTTATTAGACAAAGCTGGGGAGGGGTCTTTATTTAGGACAGGATAGTCATTAACGCTTCCAGTGCCAGCCCCTAGATGGCGCCATAGAATGCCAGGCTTTCTCCCATAGGCGACTGCATTAGCACCCGGGGACTCACGTTGCAGTGACGCGCGTGCTCACGTTCGTGCACGTCATGGAAAGGCGCCGGATGAAAAGGGCTACAGAATAGCTATTAGCATTTTGTCATTTTAAAGATCATTTTTAGGCGATTTTGCCGTAAATAAACCTCGCGCCGCCTCCCTATAAACACAATCCAGAGATATGGCCCTTCAAAGATGTGGTTTTTCATTGGATTCGGCGGCGATTTCGCGGCCACGTTACTCGCTACGGCCGGCCGGGGGGGCGAGTGGATCTCAGCCACTGGATTGAAAATTTAGGCCAGGCTTCAGAAGGCCTCGGATCATTTTATTCATTTCATTAAAAAAAGCCGAACATGTTCGGGATAGGCACACTGGACTACGTTCCGGAAGCGGCGCTGAACATTCGGTGAACATTGGGGGGCTCAAAAATGTATTTTAAACCATTTTAATGGAATATATCGTCGGACCATGTAAAATGGCTAGCTAGCTAGCGTAGGACGAGCCAGGACCACCCACGACTCTACAAGCAGCTCAGGGTAAGTCAATTAATAAAAAAAAAATTGTCGAACATGTTCGGGATAGGCACTCAACCAGTTAAAATTAAGGTTTAGCTTAAAACGGCTGAAGTCACAGATATTGATTATTATAACTAACATACAGTAAACCTCATATTCCCGACTAAACAGACAGAATGTGTCAGACAACAGAGACGAGTTGCTGACAGAAATGTGAGTGTGGTGATGTGTCCAGACTGGTCGACTACACCTCCATCACAGAAGATCAAAGATGTCCTTCTACACGGTGTGACTCTGTGTTCTCCTGGACCCC
>NC_137822.1:47650561-47725561 GCF_963921795.1 Nannobrachium achirus | reverse complement strand
ATATCAGAGCTACAAGCTCACGCAATTCACCACGCTATGAGCTTGTATATCTGGTATAGATACGCAACACGGGGCGAGCTGCCTGCAGCTCTAGCGCTTGTCCCAAATCAGCGCTGTCTTGTTCGCTGGAGACCCTGCAGAGTCTGGGTTTACCAGTGGCGTCAGTTCAGCAAAAGCTAAGGTATGGCAACATGACTGGTGTCTTGCACGCGCGCCCTCGCGTGCGTGCAAGACACCAGTCATGTTGCCATACCTTAGCAACAGACATGATGAAAAGTACATTTTATTATTTCATCCATCCATTCATTACACATCCATTACACATGCAGTGTCAGCGTTACACTTGTCAAGCCGACATTTCATTGAATTCATAGGGTATTTATTTTTGTTCGATATGATTACAGTATATTGAGTCTACAGCAGTGGGTCTCAACCAGTGGTCCGGGGACCACCAGTGCTGTGTTGGTCCTTGAGGGGTTAGGGTTTCCATGCAGGTGATCTCCAGTTAAAATATGGAGAGTAACCAAACGGAACTATATAGACCCTTAACTCTTGAGAGCGTAAAATGAAACCAAATGGACCCTGCCTGCCTTGGTTTTGTACTGCGCCGTTGGTTCGTTCTGGGCGAGCGGTTGTTTTTTGTGCAACTAAAATACTCCTGTGCACATTACATTGGCGTAGGCCTATAGGAAAAAATAAATAAAGCCAAGGAGAACTATTAACGGCGAAACACAGGCCCACGAACAAAATATTTATATAGCGAATAGGCCTATATTTGTTTAATTTCGCCGTTTTAAAGCACCATGCTGGCGAGGAGGCTGCGCAAAAAAAATGATTGTGCTGTCAAACAATGAAACTATATGGAATCTATGAAGGTTGTGGGGATCCCTGCTTCATCTCTCTCGCCTGTGACACCACGCAAAGCGTTTCGGGGTATTCCGAGTTTTGCACGATCTGATCATCTGCTTCAAATACCACCAGTGGTCCTTGAGGCTTGAGGTGGTCCACAATCCCCAGCTTATTAATGATGGAGTTGGACAGTTGGTAACCAAATGGACCTCGGCGCTTGCCGAGATCTCTCTCTCTCTCTCTCTCTCTCTCTCTCTCTCTCTCTCTCTCTCTCTCTCTCTCTCTGCTCTCACTGGGCGCAGTGGGGCAAAGTAACTAAGTAGATTTACTTATACTGTATACTCAAGTAAAATGTTGAGGTAATTAAAAGATATGATTAGGCCTATTATATTATAAAACATCCATTGATCCACTTTAGCCGTACGTTTTATGCCTATATGCCTATAACAAGACAACTAAAGGAAAGAGAGAGAGGGGGAGGGGTTATTATTACCCTTATTACTATACTACTAACTAGGTAACCTCGCACACCAGGCTTTACTAACTAGGCAAGGGGCTGCCTCTCCGCTGAGCGCATGCATGCATTGCTGCGTGACAGACAGACAGACAGACAGACAGACAGACAGACAGACAGACAGACAGACAGACAGACAGACAGACAGACAGACCTGGCCCTATTGCGAAGGGCAAATGCGTTGTACAGTAGTTATCTAAACCGGAGCATGGAGGAGCTTGGAACATGCATGGTACAAAAAAAATGGCGGAATGGCAGAGAATCTATGCAGATTAGCAGTAGGCCTAAATGGTGAGGCCACATTCTCATAATATAATTCGGTTTAGTCGTGCGAATGGGAGGGGTGAAGTTGCCACATTCTTGCATATTTAATTGATACGTTTGCGCTCGCACTGCACTTTGTCATCCGAAACAAGGAATCGTCCGTGCACGTCTGTCCAGGGACATGAATGTATCCAAGCTGCATAATAATGCCTCCTCCATCTCCCTGTGTGTAACCGCAGGACCCCCGCAAGCGCCGCATTAGCCTATTTATCAGCGGTCAACGTTCGTAAACGGGCAATCAAAAAATAAAACCAGCGGCGGCGGGAGAGTCTCGCAAAATCTACCAGCAATAAACCAGACAGAAAATACTTTAGCAAGATATGAATATCTACGAAGAGGACAACGTCTCTCTCTCTCTCTCTCTCTCTCTCTCTGCCCCTCGTCTTGCCCTCCGCTGGCTCACTCGCTGCGCAAAAGCGTCTCCATTTGGACATGATTTGGCACAGAGAGCAGCGCGCGCGAGCTAGGGCGAGAGACCCACACATCGGCCTATATTATATTAGCCTATAGCCTATATATGATATACAAGTGACTCCAGAAGCACTTTCCTTTCATCTAAATGTGAGCAACTCCTCACAAATAATACACTATGTGCGATGGAGGGAGGGGTGATCAGAAATTAAATCAATGAGGGGAGGAGGCGGCCAGAATGGTCAGAAATCTAATGTAACCTAACCCTAACCCAAAGCCCGATACATAATTGACAATTGGAGACCGGCCCGGCCCGAAGACCGACATTTTTCTAAACAAGCTTAATTGCAGAGTGCGTGTAGCGGCGGCCTTTTGTTTTCATTACATTTTAAATATTGGTGAAGAACAGAGACATGATACCCCTTTCCAACTGTCTTTATTCAATTGTGAAACAGGTCCCGACTCCCGAGGACAATTTAACAATGAACAATCCTTTGAGTTTGCGTTGTGCGACATTTGTGCAATTAAAATAAACAATCTCAAGTTAAGTATGTGTATAAAATATTAGAATGAATAGCCTTAATCAGTCAAGCAACGAAACATTCCCATTCCCTGGTTAAATTAAAGTATATAAATAGGCTAAACAAATAAAATAAACAGCATTTGTTATTTTAGTCCGTAACACAGCACTTTTCTTTGTATGAATCAACACTTATTCGTTCAGTTTAATAGTCCCAAAAATCCAGCGCTGGGCGCAAGGCCGCGCCGGGAGGCCGCACCGGCGAATAATCCAATCAGACAGCAAGCAGCTGAAATTAAATAAAATACATTTATAAATAAATGATAAGATCACAAGAGACCAAGATGACTACATTCTACGTTGGCCATTGGGTAGGCCTATATATTGCCAACAGTTAAAGGCTAGGCTGTACTCACCGATCTTATAAATTGTGATGAAGAAAATCGTTCAACGATGTCCTTCGCTCGGAGATGGTTCTGCCCGCAGCACTGAAAACCCGTTCACTGGAACTGCTGCTGGCCGGGATGCAAAGCACAGATCTTGCCAATTTTTTTCTTTATTTATTTTTCTCAAGCCCGACCCAGCCCAAAGCCCGACATGTGCGTGACAAATTGAGCCCGGCAGGCCAGGCCGCTGCTCAGAGCTGAAGTTAACGACTAAACAAAACAAACAAATAACGAAATAAAGGTCTAAACACAACATAACTGAACAGAACTAAACAAATAATAAATAAAGCAATTTAACTGACAACTTAACCAGAAGGCAGCCATTCCGAAGGGCTCAACTTAGGAACACCAAACAAAACAAAAACAGTTAAATAAATAAATACATAAATAAATAAATATAAATAAATTAACGAAATATGTATAGTCTCAATCAGTCAAGGATTAAAACATTTGGTTAAAATGCAAATATAAAAATGGGCAAAACAAATAAAATAACCAGCATCTGTTATTTTAGTCCATAAACACAACACACTTCTACTTAATATATTAGTCCCAACCAGCAGGGCGCAAGGCCGTGACTCATGCATGCGCTGATCTGAAAGTTACATTTCAACATCACATCATCGCCCAAATAATAATAAATAATATATTCGGAATGGCGGGGTGTTTCCAGAAAATGAAACGAAATCTATTTGGTTTCACTTTATACTCTAAAGATTTAAAAGATCCATTTGGTTAACAACTCTCCATAATTTAGCTGTGGACCACTTGGAACTTCCCCCAAGGACCAACGGTGGTCCTTGGCCAACGGTGGTCCTTGGGGGGGGGACCACCAGGACCACCAACTCACCAAAGGACCACCGGTGGTCCTTGAGGGTCTGTATTTTATCCCAATTCAAATAGGCCTATATAAAGCAAATTTGCTACGTCAGCCAAGGAGCACAGAGAGCATGCAGCCCACAGTGGAGACAGACCAACGCATGCTCGCATGAACGTCTGGATGTTTTATTTGATATACACGTCTACACACACACACGCAGGTTTAGCGCTGAGAATCAAATGGGTGGCACACATCTCACACGTGCGTTCCAGAGCAGAGCAACAAGTCAATCACGCGTACAGTTCATGGCGGCGCTGCATTTGACCGTGTCGTCTCAAGCATGATGGCCACATGGCCATTAGATGTACACTACGCGACCTCGCGTTCCCCTGTGAGGCACAAAAGAGAAGGCACACAGGGACGCGTAACGGCGACGTTTGCGCGTTCTGATTCAAAAGCCATTTGAAAATGACAGGAGACGTTCATGCGTTCAGTACAACACAGATAAAATCGAATGCGTGCGCGCGAGTGTAGCAACGTCCATGTGGCACGGAAAAGCCGCCATACACACACACACACACACACACACACACACACACACACACAAACACACACACACACACACACACACACACAGTGGGTGGTGGTATATTAATATTGATAACAGTAATAATCAGTATATTGTTGTGTGTTGTCTTGTGTTTCAGTGAGTGGTGGTATATTAATATTGATAACAGTAATAATCAGTATATTGTTGTGTGTTATCTTGTGTTTCAGTGAGTGGTGGTATATTAATATTGATAACAGTAATAATCAGTATATTGTTGTGTGTTGTCTTGTGTTGCAGTGAGTGGTGGAACTCCATCTGAAGCAGGAAGTTCATACTGCTGGTCACCTGACAAGGTTCATGATTGGCTGCTGAAGATTCATGCTGGAGCGCCCTCTTCAGGATATGGAAGTGAAGTAGCCAGCCAGCTTGAGGTGATGAGTGTGAGAGATGAAGATGATATGAAATAGATAATTAAAGGGAAACTATAGCTAACTTTAAGACTATTTTAATGTATATGTATATACATGTTTTAGCAGTATTTCCCTTTATCAGTCACTGTATTATTTTGCTGGGGTGTTTCACATCCCCCTGGCGGTATTCTTGTTCTGTTCCACTGTTTATGTTGACATTCATCCCTTGGAGGGAGGTTTTTGTCAGGGAGAGCTCAGCCAGAGCTCTTAATTGCTCCCTTTGAACTTCAAAGGGGTTGTGCACTGAGGTAACTGATTGGGCCATAAAAGTGTCAAGTGCTCGTTAGCTCATTAGTGATCTCTCTAATCAATGATTATAAATCATGTACATACAATCAATTCAGTAGTATGTAATTATTCGAGTACTTTGGAAGAAAACTGACTCCATCCACAGACAAGAGAAGAGACAAGCGTACAGAAAATAATTAGAAAGTAGAGCAAAATAAAATCATAATAATGAAATGATTAACAAAAAACTAAAGTATGAATCATGCCAAAACCTCATATTAACATACATGTCATAACATTGATGTTTAGATCATTATTCTGACCGTCTGTAAAATGTAAATCCAATCAGATTCATGTCTTTATAACAATGTTCATCACAGTCACATTGACCTCATTTACAAAGTGACACCTGGTCAAGACCAGACGAAAGCAGTATATTTAATGTGTATGTTTGTTTATGTTTATTTGACAGGAACAATACAATAAACTATGTATCAATTTATAAAAACACAATAACCATGCATTGTATTTAGGGTTTATATTCTAGGCTACTTTGCGTCTCCAGTCCCTGGTTAGGCCTTTCTATACAAATATCAACCTAAAAATGTCTATTACAAAAAGTACATGCATGAAGCTCCAATCTAAAAAGTACAACATCCACAATATGTCCTAATTTCAGTCAGAAAGCAGTGAAAATGTGCCTAACATATTAATGCTCACAGCTTTGTTTTTATTTGAACCAGCATTTAACCTTTTCATATAAAAACTATACAAAACCAGACAATAACAGAAACGTTCATAAACCAAAGAACATTTAACATTTAACCTGAAATGTATTCTACATTATGTGTTTTAAAAACATGAGCAGGACATAGACAATTATACATCTGTTAAATATATTAATGTATGTAATTCTGCATTTTAAGTTTGACCTATAATTCATTGAATGACAAGCAGGGGGCCATACTCTCCTTCAAAACCACTCTAAAAGAACACTTACAGGTCTCTGCACTTTGGAACTGTCCCTGTAAAAAGTCAAAGCCCCCAAACTGTTTACTGTACATATTTTTATTCTAGTTTTTTACTTGTTTATATGATGTTTTCTTTCTTTTCTGCATAGTATTGTATATTTGTCTGTCATTAAAAGTTTAGATGAATTGAGTCCAAAGGACCCCGATGGAAACAAGCCATAGTGTTTCATGGGTTTAAAATCATCTTAACAGACCTTGTATTGAACTGTACTTTACTGTGCTTGTGTTTGAAAACTGTTAATAAAATATTCAATCAAAAGACCACATCATTCTTCATGGCATACTCTACGTTTTTTATACAAGGTGACATTTGCTTAATAGTTTTGTAGTTTTTCAGACTTTTCTCCTGAGACCCTCTGAATACGTGAGCAGGCCGTGTTTTTTCGATAATTTTATTTTATTTAAAATCTTTGTAATTATTACAAATAAATGAAAACAGTTATCGAAAAAACACAGTAGAACAAAGTTAATTGGTAGAACAAAGTTAATTGGTAGAACAAAGTTAATTGGTAGAACAAAGTAGTGTTTTAATGTAACTGCCTGGTGTTGGGGAAAACAAAGAGTGATGAAAACAGAGCAATTAAAATGAAGTGATTTTATTTGTGTGTCTTTGTGAACAGGGTAAAAGAAGTGTCATTCAGCATCTTATTTACACAATGTCTATGACATGGATTTACATTCAGTTCCAATGAAATAATCTGATAAACAAAAACAAAAACAACCTTTCTAGTAAACATGTTGGATTCAGGTGAAATGGCCTCCTGCCTCTGATCATCTGGATTAAAGCAGACATTTAGTCTGTGAAGATGCTCACCTAGAATGACATTATAATGACATTATAATATTATAATGTCATTATAATGACATTATAATATTATAAATGTCATTATAATGATATGCATTAAAGGAGTAGTTCACCCACAAAATGTATTTTTTTCTATTGATTACTCATACCATGGAGACTTGAGTTCAATGATATATTTTTTTTTTTTATTCCCTAAGAAAAAAATTTGATTACAATAAATGTATTGATTCCGGATGGGGACCAAAATGCATTTGGGTCATTTTAGGGGTGAACTACTCCTTTAACATTAATGTTCATGTTATTGTGACATCATAATGTCACTGTTCGCCAGAAACCTTGTATCAGGTTGAAACAGCAGAACAGAAACAGAAATCTGCAAGGCTATTATTTTATTATATTATTATATTATATTATTTTTTAGCTTCTTTTATACATTTGAAAGTTAATAATTAAAGCGGTTAAGTGTGTCTGTAGGTGTTATGAATATTAAAGCAGTGTAAAGTATTAATGTGGTGAAAATGTAAGGTTTTGGACATACAAGGTTTCCACGTGACAGTGAAGACACTACAAGAGCCTGAAATACAAACGGTGAACAACAACGGCTCCACTAAACCATCCTACTGACCATAGTTGAGCAACTTACACAGTATAGCTTTACAAGTAGAGTTCTCAAATTCTGCCTGAACCCGACCATACCCGAAACCGAACAACATCTAGGGTAGGGTAGGGCCTAAAATGTATGCTAATTAGTCGGGCCGGGTAGGGCTCGGGCTCAATGAAAAAATGTATTATTTGTTTTTATTATTTTATTACTATTATTATATAATAGACCCGACCATACCCGACCCGACGTTTTCGGGCCGGGTAAGGCATAAGATGTATGCTGACTGGTAGGGCCGGGTAGGGCCTCGGGCCTGCCCAGTTAGGGCCCAGTTAGGGCCCAGTTAGGGCCGGGCCTTAATTTTCAGGCCCGTTGAGAACTATTAGTCAGACTAATAAAGAACAGGTGCTAGCAGCCAGGCCATTAGGCACTTCTATAAACTGTTTTTATATCATTAATTCTCCCGATGAATGGAAAATAGAATTCTCTCTTCGTGTCTTAAGGGCCGTTCACACTGTTATAAATGATGATCATACAGTTACAGTTATCACTACAACTATAAATGATGAACTACAGTTACAGACAGTTATCACTACAACTATAAATGATGAACTACAGTTACAGTTATCACTAACTATAAATGATGATCATACAGTTACAGTTATCACTAACTATAAATGATGATCATACAGTTACAGTTATCACTACAACTATAAATGATGATCATACAGTTACAGTTATCACTACAACTATAAATGATGATCTACAGTTACAGTTATCACTACAACTATAAATGATGATCATACAGTTACAGTTATCACTACAACTATAAATGATGATCTACAGTTACAATTATCACTACAACTATAAATGATGATCAAATACAGTTGGTTATCACTATACTAGCCATCATGTGACCAATGAACTGTCAGTGATCAACACACACACACACACACACACACACACACACACACACACACACACGCGCGCACGCACACGCGCGCACACACACACACACACACACACACGCACACGCACACACGCACACGCACACACTTTGAATAATGGTTCAGCTGTTTGTGAGGATACTGTTTGTGATAGTTTAAAGTGTCTTTTGTAGGCTGTATTATGTGTAGGCCTAAAGCTAAAATATAATGTATATTATGTGTAGGCCTATAGCTAAAATATAATGTATATTATGTGTAGGCCTATAGCTAAAATATAATGTATATTATGTGTAGGCCTATAGCTAAAATATAATGTAGGCCTATATCATGTGTAGGCCTAAAGCTAAAATATAATGTATATTATGTGTAGGCCAATAGCTAAAATATAATGTATATTATGTGTAGGCCTATAGCTAAAATATCATGTAGTCTATACAACCTTTGGATGATGGTTCAGCTGTTTGTGAGGATATCCAGTGTGTGCATGTGGCCTCTAGATGGCAGTAGAGGACAAGGTGATGTCCTGAGTGACATTCTAAACAGGCAGCCAACAGGAAGCTCATCTGTGGCTCCTGTTAGGAGAGATGTTAGAATGATGATTCAATCTGTAAGTCTGTTTACTGCTTGTTTTGTATCGTATCCTCGCTTCTATTGTTGTGTGTTATTGTGTTAGTTGTGTGGTCTACAATGAGAGTGTGTTTTATATTGTCAGGTCTGTGCTTTGGTGCTGTTATGGTGGATTTGCCCTGCTGTCCACTTTGTTTGGGGTGTGGCCTCACCCTCTTCATAACCCTGGGCATTTAAACTGGAGAAGTGTGAGTATTACATGTTAAATCAATGGTAAATGGTGCATTTATATTGCATCTTTATTCAAAGCGCTTTGGGTCAAAATCAAACTGGGTAAATTTACTATAATATATATATATATATATATATATATATATATATGTTACAGTACGTTTGGGTAACTCAGTACGTTCATGGTAAGAGCGCTTGTTTTGTCGTTCACCACACACCAATCACCACCAGATGGCGACGACAGCCATTCACTAGTGCAGGCGCTGACGTCACTCGTTTGCGACTCTCTTTCTTTATTTACTAGTCTAGCTCGGCAGTGTTTTAGCCATTAGCTTACTATGCCTTACTCTAACCCTAACCCTAACCCTAACCTCAGTAAAACTATGCCTAACCCTAACCCTAACCCTAACCCGAACCTCCGTGGGGTGAGGCGTTATCATTCCTGCCGACGCTACGTTGTTGTGGCCGCTTGTTCCGCCCCATGCCGCACGACGAGTGCTCCGTTTCTCGATCGTACTGTTTCTCAAACAAACCGTTTGAGAAACAGTACCGTTTGCGGAGATATGAGCAGGGCAAAAGTGTGACGTGTGACTTGTGACAGACAGACAGACGGACGGACGGACGGACGGACGGACGGACGGACGGACGGACGGACGGACTGACTGACTGACTGACGGACAGCTGGTCGAGGTTTTGATAGTAACTGCGACCTGACGGTCGCAATTATTGAACTCAAGACTCCATGGCGTGACTAATCAATCGAATAAAGGTCATTTTGGGGGTGAACTACTCCTTTAAGTACAGAATCCAGTGCAGGGTGTGCATCCAGTGATGAGGTTGTATATCCACTCTGCACATGGGATCTGGTACAGATGGAAGCCCCTTTCAGGACCCCCTTATTGTATTTGGGTAGGCGGTATCTTAGGGTCCATTGCTTGTCAATCCACTCTCCCTGGTACACATGGGTACCACTGTCTGGTCATGGACAAATATAACATCGCTCAAGATTCTTCATAGATACTCAGAACTGCATTACGCTCCCGTGTGAGACTGCTGTTTGCTTAAAGGCCCAGTTCACCTCTGGGACAACCCTATCTTATTTTATTGTTGTTTGGGACACAATCAACACAATCCTGAGTTATTTTTTGTATTCAATCTGTGTCTTTAGATATTTTGGTATTTCAGCATGTACTAGTGATGCATTTTGAATCATCAGTGATGCGTTTTGCATCATATGATGCAAAATGCATCACTAGTACACGCTGAAATACTAAAATATCTAAAAACACAGATTGAACACAAAAAATAACTCAGGATTGTGTTGACAACAATAAAATAAGATAGGGTTGTCCCAGAGGTGAAGTGGCCCTTTAAATGACACCTTGAAGGCTCTGAGAGAATGGGAATTAAAAGAGGAAAATGTGTCTTGTCTCACGACTGACAGTGGAAACGACATAAAAGCGTCTGCTGGTAAGTTATAGGCTGGCCTGGTTGAGCTGCTTTGAACCTCTCTGTGTCCAACACAGTCCACAAGACAGAGAACAAGACCATTGATACCCTGACAGTTTGTCACTAAATCGGGACCGTACCTATGTTCCCCAGGTTCTATGTTCCCCAGGTTCGATGTTCCCCAGGTTCTATGTTCCCCATTTACCACCTAAACCTAACCTTAACCCTAACCCTAACATCAACCTATATAAAGCTATGCCTAAACCCAAAAAGGTTCTATGTACCCCGCTCAACCAAAAAAAGGATCTATGATCCCCACCCAAAATAAAAAAGGTATATGTTCTTGTTCCCAACACAAATGCAGGAAATGGTGGGACATCTGGGCACTAAGAACATGTGGGCACCTAAATTAGGTGCCCAATTGTCCACATGCCCTTGTCCCTAGTGCCCATATGACCAGGTGCCCACTCGTCCAGATGCAGAGTCATAACTAAAAATATGGTGCCCAGATGTCCTTAGTGCCCCCTGTCCCACTAGTATTCGTACTTTCTCCCCATTATGTTCTATTCTGTGTGTTGTTTAGAGGTGTTAATAATTAGAAATGAATGTTTCCTGCATTTTTAGATGAGCGGTGAACGTAGAAATTTTTTTAGTTGAGCAGGGAACATATAGAACCTTTTTTGTGGGGGTAAGTGTGGAACATAGAACCTTTTTTGTGGGGGTAAGTGGGGAACATAGAACCTGGGGAACATACAGTCCTGTCATGTTCTCTCACAGCTGCAGAAGGAGACAGGAGCTGTAAACAGTGCAGGCCCATCCTGGCCTCTCACTGCACTCGCTGGTGGCAGTAGGTTTATTTTCATGCTTGTACTGAGTTGAGTTTCTTCTTTAGTCATGTAATGACCCCAATTCAGCACAGCTGAGACACCTGGCTGGCTTGTTGTGGTTGCCTGCTGGTGTGTTGGGTCGGGTGCTAGAGTTAATCATTGAAGGTATGCACTGTCTGTCCTATGTTGGTAAATGTGAAATTCTGAGTGGAATGTGAGTGTTATTTTAACCCATTTAGGCCTATTTTGAGATGGAGGTCCGTGGCCAATTAAATATCATTTTGGGGGTCCTTCACATGAAAAAGTTTGAGAACCACTGACATGGTAGTCTCTCAAGAACAGACTAACTGAGCTCCAGTTAAGTGAAAAGGACCTTTTCTTTGACGATGGCCAGCCAGATTGCTGACATAGAAACATTATAGACACTTATAGAATCGGGTCAAAATTCAAATTTTCACGATTTTTCAAAAATAGCATACAAGCTCGCAGCGTGGCACTCGGTGCCGCGCTGTGAGCTTGTAGATCTGCTATTTTTCAATAGTTAAAGCATAAAATAATGATACACAATAATGTGTACCCGTTTTAATGTTGCAGGCATTTGACACAGTGGGAATCCCCCTGTGGGATAGGCTGTGTTTACCCCATCTGTCAACAGAACCACAGCCTCATTATGTAGGATAGGCTGTGTTTCCTCCATCTGTCAACAGAACCACAGCCTCATTATGTAGGATAGGCTGTGTTTCCCTCATCTGTCAACAGAACCACAGCCTCATTATGTAGGATAGGCTGTGTTTCCCTCATCTGTCAACAGAACCACAGCCTCATTATGTAGGATAGGCTGTGTTTCCTTTTTTACGCTTATTTTACCTTTGTGTGCAAAACGGCTGTTTATTGATTTGGATTTATAATAAATAGGGCTTTAGGGCTAAGATACATGTGGCCTCGGCTGTGCTGGTAGAAGCTCTGTTAGTGAGAACTCACTGACGCTCTGGACCAGAGCTGTGCTGGTAGCAGGTGGTCCAGAGTTTAGTCTGGACCAGAACTATGCTGGTAGCAGGTGGTCCAGAGTTTAGTCTGGACCAGAACTATGCTGGTAGCAGGTGGTCCAGAGGGGGTCCAACCTATGTTCCCCAGGTCCTATGTTCCCCAGGGTCTATGTTCCCCATTTCCCCCTATAAAAAAGGTTCTATGTTCCCCTCTTACCCAAAAAAGGTTCTATGTTCCCCAGGTTCTATGTTCCCCACCTACTTTCACAGAGAAAAGGTTCTATGTTCCCCGTTTACCTAAAAAAATGCAAGAAACAATTACAAATACTATGATCAGGGCTGCCAACTTTCAGGAAAACCTAAGAGTGAGATTTTTCTTTTTTTGCGAGGGGGGGGGGGGGGGGGGGGGGGTTGGTGCCGCAAAAAAACTATCATAGTATGATAGTTGAAAATGGGTGAAGTTGTCCTTTCAGCTTGTATAATTGTAGGCCTATTTACTTTTGTGTGTAAAACACTTTTCTTATCTGCTTTATAAATAAAGCACCTGGAATACCGAAGGCTAATTGCCCAGGGCCCACCATTACCAGGGCCCACCATTACCTGCATTTTTGGTTTGCGCCCACCATTTCCTGCATTTTTTGTGAGCTGGAACATAGAACCTTTATTTGGTTTAGTGGGGAACATAGAACCTTATTTTGAGGAGCGGGGTGGGGAACATAGAACCTGGGGAACATAGAACCTTTTTTGGGGGGAAGTGGGGAACATAGAACCTGGGGAACATAGAACCTGGGGAACATAGGTACGGTCCCGTCCAGAGTTTAGTCTGGACCAGAACTATGCTGGTAGCAGGTGGTCCAGAGTTTAGTCTGGACCAGAACTATGCTGGTAGCAGGTGGTCCAGAGTTTAGTCTGGACCAGAGCTGTGCTGGTAGCAGGTGGTCCAGAGTTTAGTCTGGACCAGAGCTATGCTGGTAGCAGGTGGCAGGGGCGTCACAAGGGGTAGGAAAGTGGGACTGAGTTACTAGGGCCCAAGGTGGAGGGGCCCTAGTAACTTTAGCTATTGAAAAATAGCAGATATACAAGCTCACAGCGCGGCACCGAGTGCTTGTAGATCTGCTTGTAGATCTGCTATTTTTGAAAAGTCGTGAAAATGTGTGCAAATCTTTGAATATATGTATTTTTTAAGCGAACATTTGTAACTCAAATTTTGCTTCTGGGTGGTCCCTGGAACTAAATATTTTGAGATGGGGGTCCGTGGCCAAATCCATATTTGGTGTCCTTCACATGAAAAAGTTTGAGCATCTCTGACATGGAAACATGGGTTTCTTGCACACATTTTCACAATTTTTCAAAAATAGCAGATCTACAAGCTCACAGTGCGGCACTCGGTGCCGCGCTGTGAGCTTGTATATCTGCAATTTTTTTCAATAGTTAACATTCATGGGGGGCCCGCAGTGAATCCTTGTACCCAGGGCCCAGAATTTGGTGTGACGCCCCTGACAGGTGGGTTGGTCACAGTGGGTTGGTCACAGTGGTCACAGTGGGTTGGTCACAGTGGGTTGGTCAAAGGGGGGTTGGTCACAGAACAGGTGGTGATCGCTTGTATTTGGGGGTTTAGTGCTATAGTGCATGATGATGTTGCTGCATACTTATTCCATTGTTATTGTGAATTTAAATAATTTGTTGTCCTGTTCTTTTTTCACATTAACATCACCAGTGGATCCTATTGTTTAGTATTACAATGCCATTGGCCACGATATTTGCATATAAATACCCCCCACAGAGGCTGACATTCACACAACTTCAAGATCTCTGGAGTCCAGAACAACATCTCACTTTTACACCAAAGCTATATTCCTCACAAAAACATAAGTAAAATACCTGTAATATTTTTTTGGGGTGATCATTAAAATGTCTAGAATATTATATGTTATTATTGTGGAAAAATATCCCCATAATGTAAATTAGAGCATGATTTATGATGTATTATTTATGGCTATAAAACGTTACAAAAACATAAAAGGGTTGCAGGGTTAACAGTACTTGTGTCTTATAGTGCGAGTGGCAGTTAGACCTTTCCTCCTCACTCCCCTCACTCCCTGCCTCCCTCCTGTGTACAGGACACCTCGGCTCAGCTGACCTGCATACTGGTACAGTATTACAATAATGGTAATTCTAACCCTTTTGGATATTGATAGTGGTATTTGGTATCTCTAAATAAAGTAACATTTAATATGCTATGGTGCTTTTCTACTAAATACATCATATTTCTTATCTCACCTTCCTTTCAGTTTGACATTGTATTTTACTCTGCCTTGATTTATAAATAAAACAAGTATTCTCTTTAAACTGTAAACTCACATCTCTGCTCATATTCCTTTATTAAACCTGTGTTTGGGTATTCAACGTACATTGTGCAGTATATGGTATTCTCTGTGTGAAATTCCCAGAGTGGTGTAGTCTGGCTTGGAGGCTGCTCTCCATTCCGACATGCTGCCATTCCGACATTGACTTCTTATTGTCGGAGTGGCAGCACTTCCATAGAGGTAACCTTCAACTGGCTTGCTGTTTCCGGGCCTAAATGCCCTGGTCACTTTTAGCTTAGTTTATGGATTATAATGCTTTCCTACTACTGTGGGGGGAATGTAATGTATATTGTTATTGCGACCGTTAGGTCGCAGTTACTGTCAAAACCTCGACCAGCTGTCTGTCCGTCAGTCTGTCTGTCTGTCACACGTCACGCGTCACACTTTTGCCCTGCTCATATCTCCGCATCCGTTGCCCCGATCCATGCCAAATTTTGCACACATACTTTACGTTTAAATGCCATATAGACAATCTTGCCTGCAAATTAAGACAAAAGATTGTTTTTTTCTATAGGAACAGTGCTATAGAAAGTAACTTGTAGAAAAAGGGTTATCAAAGCGGTCTTTCTCTCTGTGTTGGACTATGGTGATGTTATATATAGAAATGCTGCTCCTTCTATCCTTAAGCCCTTGGATACAGTTTATCATTTGGCTTTGCGATTTATATCGGGTGAAAATTATAGGACTCATCACTGTATTTTGTATGATAGAGTGGGTTGGCCTTCATTGACTGACAGGCGAAACAAACACTGGTACCTGTACAGTCAATTGATGGGTCTTTACCTACAGTATGTATATTAGATCTCTGCTGGATTGGAAGCCTGTGACATATAGGACACGCTCCAGTGACTGGCTCACATTAAAGGTCCCCACAGCAAACTCAGAACTGGGGAAGACAGCCTTTTGCTGTAATGCCCCAAACACCTGGAATGAGCTACAACTACATTTTAAGATATGTTCTCCCATAACATACGGTCAATTTAAATCTTTAATTGACAACTGTTAGGGGTCCCGCCTGTGACCCCAAGAATGTGGCACCCTGTCCTTTGAGGCCCTATGCACTGTGTGTACTGAATGGAGAGAGAAGGACGGGGCTGCTCTGTGTTCGTGCATCCAGCACCAAGATGGCCTTGAACTTGTTTGGACTCCTCAGCGCAGCTGGCCGTGCTAACGAGCCGTTATCTTTTATCCGTCAACATGAGATACGACATCCTGGGGGAGAGCGTGTTTCCCAGAGACTTCTAAAACGAGAGCGGACACTCCCCAATCTCGCATGAATAGGGGAGTCCTAGCCTGACCTTGACTGTCTGATTTTGCAAAGATGTGCGTGTTAGGGCATGTACGTGCACAGGCGTGTGACAACGTGTGTGTGCTAAAAAGTTCTGTGTGTGTAAATCACGTCACCGTGACGCGACGGAGTTCTCTATAAAGGAGACTGCTTCGTGTCTCCTTTTTAGTCTGAGTCTGAAGAGTGTGTTTGGAGTTGTTGTAGCTATTACCAGCCCCTTCGGGGGCTGGAAGGAAGCCTACCTTTTTGTACTTAGTGCAATTTTTGGACTTTGCACCAGCAGTTCCTGTCTATCTACTTAGAGAGTTTTGACTCTGTTTTTAGTTAAGTACTCATACTGTACTTCTCTTTGTTTTCATTGCCAATTATTGTATTGGTGATTTTTAATTTGTAACTGTCTTCATTCACTAAAGTTTTATTATTCACTTTTATCTGGTGTTTGTCTGAAGTCATTTTCTAGAGTTTACAACTTTTAAGGTTTTGACTTTTTAACTTCCCTTCGGGGAAGTTCCGCTTCCATGGGAAAGAGGTGTTAGTACCTCAGGGCACTCGAAGTAACTTCTGGCTGTGGAGCTGAGTTAGACTTTTGGTAAGAATCAACAAGTATATTTTCTTAATTTAAAAGTCTTTTCACCTTCTCAGAGACTGACACTGCGCGTGCAGGTGTCAGTTGGGTATGCTTGGCAGACAATAAATTACAAATTCCCAACCCTAACCGGACGGACAGTTTGTCCGCAGTGGGCTCTTTGTATCAAATAAGTCAAGCTGCTTCTCTCCATAAACAGCCCTTGGTGAGAGCTACAAGGTACCAGACTCATACTTTTCATTGTCTTTGTGGTTTTGCATTCTCCATTCAGACCTAAGGTCTACATTTCTAAAGTAAGGTGCATAGCCTGGTCTTTAAAATAAATAGTTGCTGTAGAAAGTAATGAAATTCACCAGTTAAAGAGGGTCTCATTAGACAGTTCAGTCTTTATTCAGAGAAAGGTGTATTTGTACAGTAATAGGCGCATATACAGTAATAGTAGGTTTATACAAATGAGAAAGGTTATAACACCTGTTTGTGTTAACTTAAAGGTATAGTGTAGTGTTAGTGATAGTGTTTTGTTAAAAAAGATCTGGTAACTTCTTGGGCTTAGGACCCAAGGAGGGTTCCGGACGGCGTCGGGGTTTGCCCTAAGAGGTGAAGGGGCATTCAGTAACTCGGAGCTCATTACAACAACCTACCAACAAATGTCTGCAATTGTTTTTAAGTTTACTTTATATTGTCTGTTGTTTTGTAAATATTAATGTTGTGTTGTGATGTATCTCGATGGCACTGCAAATGAGGGCAACCTCAATGTCTTTTCGAGAATAAATAAAGCTTGAATGAATGAATGAATACTCCTTGCCTGCCAAATCACAACCTCCACCCATCATTTCACACATGACCCTCTTCTAGCGCCACCATGAGGCAGATTCTTGCAAAACACATTTTCGGACACTGCTCCTACAACCTTTGCCCTAAAATCACGCAAATCGGTACACAGTATGTCTACACTCATGTCATCAACATGGATCTGTCCCATATAGCGCCACCTTCAGGCCGATTTTTTAAAACACATTTTTGGACACTGCTCCTACACATTTTGTCCTAAAATCACGCAAATCGGTACACAGTATGTCTACACTCATGTCATCAACATGGATCTGTCCCATATAGCGCCACCTTCAGGCCGATTTTTTAAAACACATTTTTGGACACTGCTCCTACACATTTTGCCCTAAAATCACGCTGCGACCTGACGGTCGCTTATCTCCCGATTAGGGAGTCTTACTGGTATGCTATGGTATGGGTAAGGGGGGGGGGGGGGGGGGGGGTACTGCACACATAGACATCAGAGGGGGCTTGAGCCCCTGCCATTTTACCCTGCTGCAAAAACCATGAATGCATGCTTTTACTACGGAGAAATAAATGCAAATGCCCCGTCTTCCCATGTCCTACAGCATTCAGGAGTCTTGTCTTTTCCAAACTCTCCTGAACTTGAATGCAACATTTTATGTTGAAAGAACGTGTCCTCCGTCTAGAAATCCACGTCGGAGGACGCACACCGAGAATAGCTGATCTACAAGCTCTCAATGCGTCACAACGCGAGCTTGTAGATCGCGTTATTTGCCTTTTAGGACATTTCAGCCCCTGCCCTTCAAACATCCTCTGCACGTCCCTGGGTAGAACTATGCTTGTGGTTCAGGTGAGTGCATGTGATGACGTTGCTCTTCCTCCTGTTGGACTGGTTGAGCTGCTCTGTGTCGCTGCATGTCGTTCATTCCATGCATAGTTTGACATCACATTGCTGTGGCCTCTCCCCACCACCAGGTTGGTTACCACGGTAACCAGGTGAACAGAGAGGTGGTGCTTCTTCAGAGCAGCAGGCACACAGAGGAGCAGGGACGTGCTGGCCATTGGGAAAAGCAGGACAACTCCCGAACGGCCGGTCCATTCCCGGCCGGTCCAGGCCGGCCATTAAAAAAATGGCCGGCCCACAAAGTAAATATAACTCATGTAATTGGCCCACTGGCTTATCTCTCATGATCTGAAATGGACAATCTTTGAGTAGCAGCAGCCCACAAAGCCATCACATTGGCCATACTAGCTTGTCTATCATCTAAATACCGGCCCACTACTCCCTAGCTTCCTTGACTACTCCTAGATGGTCTACACATACAACATCATTAGACTCTCTTTATACCAGAAAAACGATGAGACCTAAAATCACAGTAACCACTCATGCAATGAGGGCCTCTCCAACTCCTTTTCCCGGGCTGAATTAAGGGCCCAGCTCGTCCCTGCAGAGGAGTGTTCTTCACTTACAGCCGTGTTCTTCTTCAGAGCAGCAGTCACACAGAGGAGTGTTCTTCACTTACAGCAGTGTTGTTCTTCAGAGCAGCAGTCACAAAGACGACGCTTGTCTGGACTTCTGTTTCTTCAAAGGCTAAAGCTGGTTGCAAACTGCACTGCGTTTTTTCCTTGCGTTTTGGAAATCCGAAATCCTCAAAAGCATTTTTCAGGCCAAGGAGAGAAGAGAGAGAGATCAAGGGACCAAGTGGTGACAGTTGCGAAAATCTGAAAAAAATCCACCCTGGTCCGAAAATAAATAGGAAACGGGCGGCAGTGTGCAAACGTGATTGACATAACGTGAGGTTGATTTTTTTATTGATGCGCTCTGAAATTCATTCCGATATTGAGCCTGAAAAACGCAGCAGTGCAACGACCTTAACTAGACAGTAATAAGGTAAGCACTGATAGATAACACACATAATAACATTATGGTACTTTTACTTTACTTGAGTATTTAAATGTTTTACTTTATACTTCTCTGCTACATCTAAGAGGCAAATATTGTACTTTTTACTAGTTAAAAAATAAACATTGGAAATGCAAAAACAGACAATCCGCAAGCTCACAACGTGTTACAATACACCACATTGTGAGCTTGTAGATCTGTTATTTTCAAAAAAGTGTGACGCAGATGTTTAAAAAAAAAAGTGACACATTAGTAAAGAAAAAAGTATATTTCGATGCCTATACGTTTGTACTTTTACTAAAGTAAAATGTTGAATACAGCCTCTTACTTAAACTTTACAATGTATTATACTTTTATTAAAATGATGAATACAGGCCTCTTACTTAAACTTTACAATGTATTATACTTTTATTAAAATGATGAATACAGGCCTCTTACTTAAACTTTACAATGTATTATACTTTTATTAAAATGATGAATACAGGCCTCTTACTTAAACTTTACAATGTATTATACTTTTATTAAAATGATGAATACAGGCCTCTTACTTAAACTTTACAATGTATTATACTTTTATTAAAATGTTGAATACAGGCCTCTTACTTAAACTTTACAATGTATTATACTTTTATTCAGACTTCTTCCACCACTGCTCCCATGCAGTAGCCTGGTTCCAGCCCATAGACCCGCCCACTCTCAGAGTCAGTCTGAAATCAGGCTACCCATGCAGGCTATAAGACTTAAAACAAATCCAATTTAATCTTCAATGTAAAACAGTCCCTTCCTGCCTCAGCCCGTTCATGAAACGTAAAATCTGAATGTATGAAACGATGATCACCAAATATTATCATATATTGAACCTTTACGGACAGCTTGGATTATGCTCTTTGTTTCTGTCAAGACTTTGTTTGAAAGAAATCCACCGTAGCCATGTTAGTTATGAAACACTTTCTGTCAACAATGATTCTTCTATGTGTTGTCATGTTAGTTATGATACACTTTCTGTCAATAATGATTCTTCAATGTGTTGGAGGTTTTAAATCACTCAACACCATGTTTATGAACATCTTGTTAACATGACGTTGAGTCATTTCACTACACTCAGAGTGTGTGTGTGTGTGTGTGTGTGTGTGTGTGTGTGTGTGTGTGTGTGTGTGTGTGTGTGTGTGTGTGTGTGTGTGTGTGTGTGTGCGCGCGCGCGCATGCGTGTGTGCGCATGTGTGTGTGGCTGCCAGGGGTCATCAATGTGTCTGTATACAGACAATTGTGATGATGATAATAATGTAATAATAATAATTATTATTGTGACTTAGAGTGGCTAAGCAATGTTTTCTCTGACAGGAATGGCTTACCTCAGGATTGTGTTGTTGGGAGGGTATCATTCTGGAAAGAGTTCATCAGGAAACACCATTCTGGGAGGAAGTGGTTTTAAAGTTAGTCAGTCGGAAGGTCAGAGGTCAGTGCAGTGTGAGATCAGACATGGTGAAGCAGCAGGGAGACGTCTGACAGTGGTGGACTCACCAGGCTGGATCTACAGACCACTACAGGACACCTCAGAGATGGACAAACTGGAGATCCAGAACAGTGTGTGTCTCTGTCCTCCTGGACCACATGCTGCTCTTCTGACGGTTCCTCTTCATGAAGCATTCACCAAAGCATGCAGAGTAAGAGTAGAGGAAAAGATGTCACTTCTGCCACAGAGCGTGTGGAGTCACACTATGGTACTGTTCACCTATGGAGACCATCTGGGAGACAGAAGCATTGAGCAGCTCATTGAGGCTGGAGGAGAAGACCTCCGCTGGCTTCTTGACAAATGTGAGAACAGGTTCCATGTCTTCAACAATGAGAAGAGAGATGACACTCAGGTCACACAGCTGCTGGAGAAGATAGACCAGATGGTGGCAGGAAACAGAGGTGGACACTGTGAAGTTGATGGAGATGTTGCAGAGAAGTTGTCAGAGAGGAAGAGGAACATAGAGGAACGTGGCCTGACATTGATGACCAAGACACACAGACAGAGAGCTGCTCTGAAAGCTCTGTTTGAAGGTAATTATTTATAAAAATCTATTCAATAAATCAGTCAGACAGACAGAATGATTTGTATATTAGAGCAGCGGTTCACAAACTGGTGTGTGTGTGTGTGTGTGTGTGTGTGTGTGTGTGTGTGTGTGTGTGTGTGTGTGTGTGTGTGTGTGTGTGTGTGTGTGTGTGTGTGTGTGTGTGTGTGTGTGTAGCTGTGTACTTGTGTACTTGTGTCGGTGTGTCGGTGTGTACTTGTGTACGTGTGTAGGTGTGTAGTTGTGTAGGTGTGTAGGTGTGTAGGTGTGTACTTGTGTAGGTGTGTAGTTGTGTTGGTGTGTAGTTGTGTTGGTGTGTAGGTGTGTAGTTGTGTTGGTGTGTAGTTGTGTTGGTGTGTAGTTGTGTTGGTGTGTAGTTGTGTTTATAGTGAATATGTGTCCTTAATTTTTCATCATTAATGGGCGACGCCTACCTTTACATGTCACAATGTGTTGCAATGTGACGCCTTGTGAGCTTGTAGACCAGCTATTTTTGGTTAAAGTTTGAAGATTAACATATTCCTGGAATAAATTCATTCATTTTCAACACATTTACATGATTGATCAGATGAGAAAATACAATACAATATAATACCATGATGTGAGCAATATGTTAGTTATACTGTTATGTGATCAAGTCAGACAGCATTGATTTTATTATAATAATGTATCTTATTCTTAAAGGAGCTATAGTCAACTTTTTCATTGTAGGGCCGACACTTTGTTTACATCCTAGTCTATGGACTAGAATGTAAACAAAGTGTCGGTCTGACAATGGCCAAAATGATTATTTTACGCTTTTTGTGGTCATTTTTGAATAGAAACACATATATGAAGCTTATTCTTTTGTAAAATATTTTCGAAACATTCTTTTTATTTTAGCATCCGTTTTTTAAGAAAAAGTTGACTATAGCTCCTTTAATCTCTGAATCCAGACATTTAAGGTAAATAGTGTGTAGAGTGTGTGTGTCAGGAGAACATCAGAGTCTACCAGATGTTAAATAGTGAACTAATAGTGCGACGATTCGTAAGGATCAAAGCGAGTTCAGGGGGCGGTCCCAAGGGAGCGCGCGCGCGGAGGGGGGTGGGTCACTAGGTCCTGCCCCCCCCTTACCCATAGTTCTTAGGGAAGTCAGATGGTGGGACTCAGTCTTGTTGCATAGCACTGCTGCTTGCTACCATGCTGCAGTACACACACAAGTGCCACACTTGTAGCTTGCAGGTAGCTGTGCTGCTGCCCACCGCTTGGAGAGGGTGCCTAACTTGGCTGAGTATTTCTGTCTGTTTCTGCTATTTTTCTATCGCTCAATTCATGTATGTTCAATGACCATACATGAAGCTAGTTAACATTTGTTTGTTAGGTTTCTTTAGAACTTGATTATATTGTGTTTTTCTCTAGATAGATATCCATTTACATTGTTATATTGCTGTTAATGTACTGACCTATTATCTTGTTTATTATTGCGATGTTGTATCTGCTTATTGTAAATCGCTTTGGATTAAAAGCGTCTGCTAAATGCCTAAACTGTAAACTGTAAACTGTAAACTTAGCTGCCAAACTAAGAAGCTGTGTTCTTGGCCAGGTTGTATGGGAAGTTTGAGATTGTTATTCTGGTAATCGCTGAATTCTAAACTGCTGTTTCAAGGTTCAGATTTCTTGCTATCGTTGCTGGTGCCTAGCTGATTTCTGTACTTTCAGTTGTTGCTAAAGCTATTTCAAAGGTGTTACAGGCTTGCTAAGTTGCTAAGGGTAAACTCAGTATCATAGAAGTTGGCTGTGGCTACGGGCTAAATGCTAACTTATTTCGTGCCCTGGTGGGCCTTTACTGGGCTACCATGAGTTAAAGTAATTTCAGTCGTTGGGTTTGTCGATAACCATGTCAGTACTTTGCAACGGCGCGCCGCGGGCCGTATCGGCTAGCGCGGAACAACAGGTTTAATGTATAGTCAGCTAGGAGCTAGCTGGTGGCTATTGCTAGCCGGCTATTTCGGTAAGGATGCTGTTAGCTGGTAAATCAATGTGCTAGCCATGTCAAGGCATAGAGCGGCGGCCCGCGTGAAAACACAGCCCCGTAGCAGGTAATGAATCACGCTAGGAGGATTCAGTTGTAGGTTGCAGGTGTCTGTAAACGGCAGAGTTCACATAGCTCCTGAGCTAGCCGAGTCACGTCAAGCGGTGATTTACGGCATGACGTTCGGCAGCAAATACTAAGCGCTGCGTGTGGGAAATGTAGTTCTCTATCATGCCAAGCCTCGGCGTCGTGCTAGTAGCAAGCTTCGCCCGCAGCGTGCTTAATCTAGTTAGTATGGGGCCTATATTGCTTCTGCCTCGCCTCGGGTTATGTGTATGTTTTCCTCTTTTTGCACTGTCTGGCCGTCTTAACAGCTGCTGCTTATGAGGTGCTAGTTGCTATACCTTAGCAGCTACTAAATGGTTCCTGTCGCTTCTTGGACCATAGTAGGGCTGCTGCCATTTACCGTGGCGTAGAAGCCCTCGCGGGAGGAACTATTAAAAACAGTAATCGCCTCTTTGAGAAGCCTATTAAGGATGTTTTCCGTGTGAGCTCCTGGGAGGAGGAAAACCCGCAGGCTATACAGTTTACGTGCGAACTTGTTTTGCTTCCGCTAACACAGTCGTGCCTGTCTGTCCTGACGTCACCAGTTGAACTCGCTAGTGCATGCAGGGAATCGTAGTCTACTCTAAATGCTCGATAGACCACCCTCCCTCCCTCCCATCCAGCTAAACATTCTCTTTCAGTTTCAGCATCCATCAGCTGTAGCTTTTCCTCGCATCGTAGGCTTTAGTTGATAAGTTCTAAGTTGTCAGCGGTACTGCTATACTAAATGCTATAAAAACCAGCAAGTGATTGTTTCTACTGCATGTCAAGCTGTTACCAGGGTGTTGAGTGTTTTCTGCTAACATGTTGTCATTAATGCTCCAGTATGGCAGCTCCAGGCTAAAGCGGCACAGGTCCAGCTAAATCACTTTCTTAACAGCGTCTCGCTGCGGCGGCTATAAGGGCGCAGCTAACACCAGGTCTACGTTAACTTCAGGTTCCTAACCTAACATTGTGTTTATTTTTCAGGTTTCCTAACCCTAACATCAGGTCTATCTTTCAGCTTCGGGCCAAAGCCGACGCATAGCGACAGCTACGGCAGGTCGTCTTTGCAGCGTCGCACGGCAGCTGCGGGGTGTTTCTACTGCATGTTAAGCTGCTACCAGTGTTTCAGAAGTTAAAGGGGTTTAACTCAAATATTTGTTGCAAACTAAGGTTATAGTACTGGGTCACATAGCACACCGTATGTTCTAGTGGTGTTTCCGTAGCCGCTGCACTTGGCTCCAGTACTGTTTTCCTTCAGCTCATGCTAAAGCTAATACTTGCTGGTTGCTATTCATCCTGTCTATTATTCCAGCTTCAGGCCGGCGCGGCTGCAGGCCCACGGCTGGGACAGCAGGTTATCATGGCAGCTTTAGCTGCAGGTTCCACTAATCATGTCATGAAGGTTGTGTTTCTAGCTTCGTCTAGTGCTGTGTGCGGCTGGGAGTCCAGTCGGGAGTCGGTCGGCACCACGGAGGGTATCGCTGCGACGGCCACAGCTGCTTCCGCTGCTGCCTTGGGACAGCCGGCCCGCCAGCCTCCTGACTTCCCGGCGGCCCGCGAGCCCACGACGGAGGCACGTAGGGCACAGGCTCATCTTCCGGGGGGAGCGGCACACCGACACCGCCGTCACGCCGCGGAGGAACGCCAGTTCTAGCGCCAACGGCGGGAGCCAGTTTTCTCGCCAGCGACGGCTGCCCTGGAAGCACGGCGGAGCCAGACTCTAGCAGGTAAATAGCAGCGCATTTGCTTGTTAAGTTCTGTCAGGGTGCAGTCGCTCTAAGCTGGGGAATTTACGCATATCGGTTGGGCCACGTTTTGGTATGGTTTGACTTTAAAAGTCAAGAGATGGGTTGTAGAGTTTCTTATGTGTGCATCAGCAAACTCTGCAGCAGAACTAACTCACTTTTCCGTCCTGTATTTCCATGCTGAAACACCTGGCTGTCCGCCCGATGTCTGCCCCAACGACCCTCTGTTCCATGACGCATGCTGGTTCGCCGCGAGACTGAGGGAGCAGGGCCAGAGTGAAGGCGTCGCGCCATCTCTCTACACGCCGCATTCCCTGCGGAGCGGAGCAGTTTCGGCGGCGGTGCCCCGGGCGCGGAGCAGCTTCAGCGGCGGCGCTCCGGGCGCCCTCGGGCTCAGCCAGATGCCCTGAGGAGCCACACTCTAGCAGGTAAATAGCAACGCATTCGCTTGTTCGATTCTGTGAGCGTTCAGCCGCTCTCTAAGCTTGCTAATAATAGGCAACCATAGTTACATGGCAGCGTCTTACTTGTACTGAATGTTGGGCTTTAGCCGCTCTCTAGGCTTGCATAACTTGCCTTTAAAGGTCAAGACGGTCAAGAATCTCCACGTATCTCGTGGAGATTCTCATATGTGCAGCAGCAGACTCTGCAGAGCGCTCCGTGGGCTGCGAAAATTTCTCTGTGATCCTAAAAGTCAGCGTCCTTAGGCGCGGTTTCATTGTTATGGTCAGCTAAAGCTAAGATTGTAATTTTTGCGGCAAGCACATGCGGTCACCAAGGCCAGGCTTAAGATGCGACTAGCACATGGCCTCTGAAGATTGCAGCTCGCAGTTTAAGCAGGGAAGGTACACCAGTGTCAGTCGCAGAACTAACTCTCCCTTCTGTCCTTTCATGTCCATGCTGAACACCGGGCCGTCTGCCCGACGTCCTCGTCACACGACCCCCGGAGAGAGCTGCCAGATTTGCGGCCCGCCCCTCTTCACTCTGCATTCTCTCCGGATCGGAGCAGCCACACCACCAGCACTTCTGGTGCCCTCAGCTAACTCAAGATCCTGCACGCCAAGCTATCAAGCACACACAACACAGGACTGACCGAAGCGTAATGGTTCCAGTTAACGCTTCTGCTGCTGATGTTAATAGTGCTGCAGGCACTATTAGCAGGGTTGTTCCATAGGGTTTTATTGCTGCTTCTGTTGCGTTACTCGGGGCTCGCGCCCCTGATAGGTTGCGGGCCACGATAAATATTACGCTTAATATTTCAATCATGCAAAAGCTAGGTGGTTGCTGGGGTGTTAGTTAGGTAGGATGTGAAGCTGTATGGCGTTGTAGTTATATGAATTAAAGGTTCATCGCTGCTTCTGGTTCTGCTGTCTATATATATATACGTCCATGTTGCTGCTCCCGCTTTTCTCTAGGGTGTTTTAGTATGGCTTCAGTCAGATTGCAGTATATCGTTATAGTCAGCAGTACCACCTTCCTCACCGTTGGTTCGGTCTGCCAGCTGCTAACATTCTTAATTATTAAATTGCTTTAGCAGTACTTATAGCGTTTTTGGCAAGCTGCCAATATCATTGCTTAGTATTTTGCTTAGTAATATTCGCTCTGCCAGATGCTAATATGCTTAATTATTATTTTTGCGTTAGCAGGAAAGGCAGTTCATAGTTTGCCCCGCAGTAATAATAACTTAATCGCTAGAGTCACAGCAGAGCTGCCTTCCTCGCAGTTGGCTAGCACTGGCATGGGATTCTGAGATTTTGGCGTGCTTTGGGGGTTTGTAGTTTTGGGGGGTATCGGGCCAGGGCTCGCTGTAATTAGATTATGCCCTCGATGCTCATGGTAACATGAGGATCGTGGGTTCAGCGAGCCATGGCCCGAGGCAGAACCCCATGCCAAACCATGCTAACTTAGGCTATAGATTCTATGCTGTCTTATAGTAGAGCTAAGGTAGGCTGCCAATACTATGCGCTTAGATATAGGCTTAGATTCTATGCTGTCTCTATAGTAGGGTGCTCAATATGCCATGTTGTGTGATGCTTGCTTTCTGCTTCATTCTGGTCAATAAAGTATATCTTAACCCAAGTGATCGTCTCCTGAAATAGTGCGACGATTCGTAAGGATCAAAGCGAGTTCAGGGGGCGGTCCCAAGGGAGCGCGCGCGCGGAGGGGGGTGGGTCACTAGGTCCTGCCCCCCCCTTACCCATAGTTCTTAGGGAAGTCAGATGGTGGGACTCAGTCTTGTTGCATAGCACTGCCCCGCCACCACCCCAGCGCCACCTTCAGGTTCTGCCTTAGATCCCCCTCGGGGGGTATCGGGCCAGGGCTCGCTGTAATTAGATTATGCCCTCGATGCTCATGGTAACATGAGGATCGTGGGTTCAGCGAGCCATGGCCCGAGGCAGAACCCCATGCCAAACCATGCTAACTTAGGCTATAGATTCTATGCTGTCTTATAGTAGAGCTAAGGTAGGCTGCCAATACTATGCGCTTAGATATAGGCTTAGATTCTATGCTGTCTCTATAGTAGGGTGCTCAATATGCCATGTTGTGTGATGCTTGCTTTCTGCTTCATTCTGGTCAATAAAGTATATCTTAACCCAAGTGATCGTCTCCTGAAATGTAGAGTGTGTGTGTCAGGAGAACATCAGAGTCTACCAGATGTTAAATATTGAACTAATGTAGAGTGTGTGTGTCAGGAGAACATCAGAGTCTACCAGATGTTAAATAGTGAACTAATGTAGAGTGTGTGTGTCAGGAGAACATCAGAGTCTACCAGATGTTAAATAGTGAACTAATGTAGAGTGTGTGTGTCAGGAGAACATCAGAGTCTACCAGACGTGAGGCTGATGTTGGTTGGAGGAGAGCAGTGGATGAGGATGGTGGCTGGATGTTTCATATTGCAGGAGGCAGTGTTTCCAGACTTGGAGGTGAGTAATATGATATGAACTTCATGTTATAATGAATGACCTCAAAGTCATAAATAGATCAAATATCAATGTTTTATGATGATAATGTGAAAGTATGATGTCATGAATGTTTGAACCATCATGTTACCAATGAACTATCAGTGACACACACATGCACACGCGCACACACACACACACACACACACACACACACACACACACACACACACACACACACACACACACACACACACACACACACACACACACACACACAGTGTAAGTAGATGTAGATGCTGCATGATGTTTTGTGCACTGAAAATATCTGATCTACAAGCTCACAGTGTGTTGCAGCCAGACGTGTTGTGAGCTTGTAGATCGGCTTTTTGCAGGATCTTGTCCCTGCCCATCTGACATTCTCTGCACGCTTTGGCTGTAATTATTAAGTAGTCCTACTAGTTCGGTCTAATGATTCTATATAGTTCATTACAGTTATTTAATTTATGTTACTGTGGTGGTGCTATTAGAATATTTAGGGGGGGGGGTCTATATTCAGGACAGAATAGTAATTTAAATTATGGTTTGACCTAAAACATCCTGAGTTACATGTATTTATTATCATAACTAACATACAGTAAACCTCATATTCCAGACTAAACTGACAGAATGTGTCAGACAACAGAGACGAGTTGCTGACAGAAATGTGAGTGTGGTGATCTGTCCAGACTGGTCGACTACACCTCCATCACAGAAGATCAAAGATGTCCTTCTACACGGTGTGACTCTGTGTTCTCCTGGACCCCACGCTGTCCTGGTCAATGTTCATGTCTGTTACAGTTTCTCTGAAGCTGACAGGAGATCAGTGGGGGAACTCATGGAGCTGCTGGGGGACAGAGTCTGGAGACACGCTCTGGTTCTGTTCACATGGGGAGTCTGGCTGGGAGGGAGACGTGTTGAGGAGTACATAGAGTCTGAAGGAGAACCTCTGAGGTGGATCCTGGAGAAATGTGGCTACAGGTACCAGGTTCTAGACTGCTTCAAGCGGGAAATCTCAGAAGTGAAAGAGCTGATGGAGAAAGTAGAAGACATGGTGACGAGGAACAGAGGACACTTTGGACCTTCAGACTCCAGAGAAGACGGGTCTGTCAGAGACACAGGACACCTCAGGGAGGGACGTGTGACAAGACAGAAGACACTGTTAGGAAGACTGAAAGGAAAGAAAACATTTACTGCTGAAGAATGGAACAGACGAGAAGAAGAATGGAGGAGAAGAGAGGAGGAATTGAAGAAGGAAGGGAGGAGAAGAGAGGAGGAATTGAAGAAGGCAGGGAGGAGAAGAGAGGAGGAATTGAAGAAGAGAGAGGAGGAGATGGTAGACAGGATGTTGCAGTTTGTGGTGAAGGAGCCAGAAGAACCAACCCTGCCAGCTGTCAGGAGAGCCAGGAGCAGCATGGACAAGTTTCCTCCAAGCAGTGAGTATCAATATAACTGATCTGATAACACACTTCAATGTGATCCTTTATTACAGAGACTTTTATAAACAGTGGCGGCTCCAGAGAATTGTGAGTGTGTGTGTGTGTGTGTGTGTGTGGGGGGGGGGGGGGGGGGGGGGGGCTAAGGAAGGGCTGGCTTTGTTTAGAGCAGGGGCGAATTAATTTAATCAACAAACAATAATGAATAGTACTAATATACGGCAAACAAGGACTTAGGTGATCGGATCGTTTTTTTGTGAAGCTGAATAAAAACACTCTCTCTCTCACGCACGCACGCACGCACGCACGCACGCACGCACGCACGCACGCACACACACACACACACACACACACACACACACACACACACACACACACACACACACACACACACACACACACACGTCTTGTGTTTCAGTGAGTGGTGGTATATTAATATTGATAACAGTAGTAATCAGTATATTGTTGTGTGTTGTCTTGTGTTTCAGTGAGTGGTGGAACTCCATCTGAAGCAGGAAGTTCATACTGCTGGTCACATGGTGACAAGGTTTTTGATTGGCTGCTGAAGAGTCACCATGGACCAATAGCGCCCTCTTCAGGATATGAAAGTGAAGTTGCCAGCCAGCTTGAGGTGATGAGTGTGAGAGATGAAGATGATTCATAGATATGAAATAGACAATTAAAGGGAAACTATAGGTAACTTTAAGACTATTTTAATATAAATGTATATACATTTTATAGCAGTATTTGCCTTTATCAGTCACTATATTATTGTGCTGGGGTGTTTCACATCCCCCTGGCTGTATTCTGGTTCTGTTCCACTGTTTATGTTGACATTCATTCCTTGGAGGGAGGTTTTTGTCAGCTCAGCCAGAGCTCTTAATTGCTCCCTTTGAACTTCAAAGGGGTTGTGCAGGTAATTGATTGGGCCATAAAA
Source organism: Nannobrachium achirus (assembly GCF_963921795.1). Taxonomy (NCBI): domain Eukaryota; kingdom Metazoa; phylum Chordata; class Actinopteri; order Myctophiformes; family Myctophidae; genus Nannobrachium; species Nannobrachium achirus. The sequence goes on along the minus strand of NC_137822.1, from coordinate 47,694,831 downwards.
GGGTCAAGTGCTCGTTAGCTCATTAGTGATCTCTCTAATCAGTGATTATCAAGCATAATTATGTACATACAATCAATTCATTAGTAAGTAATTATTCAAGTACTTTGGAACTTTGGACTTTGGAAGAAAACTGACTCCGTCCACAGACAAGTGAAGAGACAAGCGTACAGAAAATAATTAGAAAGCACAGCAAAATACAATCATAACAATGAAATGATTAACAAAAAAACTAAAGTATGAATCATGCCAAAACTAGGGATGCGGTATCGGTACTCGTGGTATCGGTACTCGCCCCGATACCAGCCTATTTTGCGGTATCGGTACTCGTCAGATACTGCTCACAAAGCGCCCGAGTACCCTGTGTGTTCCGCCACTTCGCCTTTCTCTCTCTTAAAGTATCAAAAGTAAAAATACAATATCAAACATATAATTTTCGGAATGTCTGAGTGAGTGTCTGTCTGTCTGAAACAGCGTTTCTCCTCAGTGGCTGGAGCAATTGATCTGAAATCGCATCACCATTAGCATATGAACACACCTGACATAACTGTGAAGCCCGTTTGTCACTTTCACAAATCATATGCTATATATTAGCATTTTTATCATGTATCTACTATCTATTCTGCATCTAGCATGAGGCATATCTATTCTGCATCTAGCATGAGGCAACATATTTAACCAGCTCTCTGTGTGTGTGTGTGTGTGTGTGTGTGTGTGTGTGTGTGTGTGTGTGTGTGTGTGTGTGTGTGTGTGTGTGTGTGTGTGTGTGTGCAAGTGGGTGGTCGGGCGGGCGGGCGGGGGGGACACAGTATCTCTGTAGCCATTAAACGAAACAGGTATTTCTTACATTGATGCTCCTACATATTATCATGCAAGCACCAGTTAAAGTTACTTTCCATCCCTCATATACTGTGTGCACAGTGCACATCCCTTAACCCACACACTGCACATCATTTCGGAGCTCATATCATTAAACGGGTAAGGGCTAGTGTTTGAACATAGCAGATCTAGAAGATCATGCACAGTACAGGAACTTCCATGGGCTAAACCTGAAAAAAAAAGTGAAATGTGTGGCAGTTGTGCCATGTTCTGGGAAAGCAATTCAATTTAATGTGTTATATACATCCAGAAAGTGAGGAACATCTGATAAGAAAAATAAAAAAAATGTAATTTAAAGACATTTTGTATTATTAATTGTACTCGTATCGGTACTCGGTATCGGTGAGTACTCAAAATGAAGTACTCGTACTTGTACTCGGTCAGCAAAAAAGTGGTATCGGGACATCCCTAGCCAAAACCTCATATTAACATACATGTCATAACGTTGATTTTTAAATCATTATTCTGACCGTCTGTAAAATGTAAATCCAATCAGATTAATGTATTTTTAACAACGTTCATCTCAGTCACATTGACCTCATTTACAAAGTGACACCTGGTCAAGACCAGACTAAAGCAGCATAAAAACATAAACCAAAAAAATAACACATAGAACCTGAAACGTATTCTACAGTACTGACATTATTATACACCTGTTAGGATAAAATCTGCTACAGATATTACTGTAGGGGATCCTGCAGTTTAAGTTTGACCTGAAAATAACTGAATCACAGCTCAAACACAAACTGTCTTACTGTCTGCTCCAAAACCACTCTGAAAGGTCGCTGCAATTCTGAAATGGACGTCCCCTGTAAACAGTCAACCCCCACCCCACTTCCCCAAACTGTATACTGTACATATTGTTACTTGTTTATATGATGTTTTCTTTCCTTCCAATGGAAACAAGCCATAGTGTCATGTGTTTAAAATCCTCTTAACAGACCTTGTATTGAACTGTACTTTACTGTGCTTGTCTTTGAAAACTGTTAATAAAATATTCTAACAATCCATTTTGGTCTTGTGTTGTTCTCATGACACCTGCTGGCTGAAAGCAGGTCTTTAAAAACGACCACATAATTCTTCATGGCATGCTTTACTTTTCATACAAGGTGACATTTGCTTAATAGTTTTTTTTTTTTTTTTTTTTTTTGATTTTTAGACTTTTCTGCTGACTCCTGAGACCCTTGCCGTGTTTTTTGATAAACGTTCTAATTTATTTTGAATACCTTTTATCGTATTTCTTTATTTATTTTAATTTTCCCCAAAAAATATTACAAATAAATTAAAAAAAGTTATCTAAAAAACACTGTAGAACAAAGTTAATTGGTAGAACAAAGTTAATTGGTAGAACAAAGTTAATTGATAGAACAAAGTTAATTGGTAGAACAAAGTTAATTAATAGAACAAAGTTAATTGATAGAACAAAGTTAATTGGTAGAACAAAGTAGTGTTTTAATGTAACTGCCTGCATGGTGTTGGGAAAACAAAGAGTGATGAAAACAGAGCAATTAAAATGAAGTGATTTTATTTGTGTGTCTTTGTGAACAGGGTAAAAGAAGTGTCATTCAGCATCTTATTTACACAATGTCTATGACATGGATTTACATTCAGTTCCAATGAAATAATCTGATAAACAAACAAAAACAACCTTTCTAGTAAACATGTTGGATTCAGGTGAAATGGCCTCCTGCCTCTGATCATCTGGATTAAAGCAGACATTTAGTCTGTGAAGATGCTCACCTAGAATGACATTATAATTAAATTATGTCATTATAATGATATGCATTAAAGGAGTAGTTCAACCCCAAAATGACATTTTTTCTATTGATTACTCATGCCATGGAGACTTGAGTTCAATGACATTTTTAGTTTTTTCTAAAAAATCCTAAGACAAAAATGTGATTAAAATAAATGTACCGCCATTGATTCCGGATGGGGACCCAAATGCTTTCAGAGTGATTAGGCTACAGTGCATGTGTTATTGCTTAATGGCTACATTTACAAAGACACAGTGTACTGTAGGCCCATCCTAAAATAAAATAATTCATGAAGGGTCTTTGGGTGCATAAATAAAGGAGGTAGGTGTAGTCCTTTAAACCCGTCTTAGTTTAAACCACTTTAAACCTATTGTACACTATATCCGTAAATAGCCGATCTACAAGCTATGAGTTTGATCTATTTTTTTTTTTTACAAATTTGGAATAATATGTGGGTCCCTGGCTGGCACAAAATATTTTGAGAAGGGGGTCCACGACTAAATTGGCCTACATATAAATTTGGGGGTCCCATAGCGTGCACGGGAAAAGTGTCCTCCTTTCTGAGGTCCTGCTGGTGGCCACCCTAAGTCTATTCAACCTTTGAATGATGGTTCAGCTGTTTGTGAGGATATCCAGTGTGTGTATGTGGCCTCTAGATGGCAGTAGAGGACAAGGTGATGTCCTGAGTGACATTCTAAACAGGCAGCCAACAGGAAGCTCATCTGTGGCTCCTGTTAGGAGAGATGTTAGAATGATGATTCAATCTGTAAGCCTGTTTACTGCTTGTTTTGTATCGTATCCTTGCTTTATACTGTTGTGTGTTATTGTGTTAGTTGTGTGGTCTACAATGAGAGTGTGTTTTATATTGTCAGGTCTGTGCTTTGCTGCTGTTATGGTGGATTTGCCCTGCTGTCCACTTTGTTTGGGGTGTGGCCTCAGCCTCTTCATAACCCTAGGCATTTAAACTGGAGAAGTGTGAGTATTAAATGGTAAATCAATGGTAAATGGTGCATTTATATAGCGCCTTTATTCAAAGCGCTTTGCGGTCAAGGGTGAAGTAAATTTACCCCCATTGATTCTCACCCAAATGCATTTGGGTCCCCATTCAGAATCAATGGGAGTACATTTACTATTTACTATTTTTTTGTCTTAGGTATGCGACAAATACAAATATATATATATATATATATATATATATATATATATATATATATATATTATTGAACTCAAGACTCCATGGCGTGAATTGATCATCAATAGAAAAAAGGTAATTTTGGGGGTGAACTACTCCTCTAAGTACAGAATCCAGTGCAGTGTATGCATCCAGTGATAGGGTTGTATATCCAGTGCAGTGTGTGCATCCAGTGATGGGGTTGTATATCCAGTGCAGTGTGTGCATCGAGTGATGGGGTTGTATATCCAGTGCAGTGTGTGCATCCAGTGATGAGGTTGTATATCCAGTGCAGTGTGTGCATCCAGTGATGGGGTTGTATATCCAGTGCAGTGTGTGCATCCAGTGATGAGGTTGTATATCCAGTGCAGTGTGTGCATCCAGTGATGGGGTTGTATATCCAGTGCAGTGTGTGCATCCAGTGATGGGGTTGTATATCCAGTGCATTGTGTGCATCCAGTGATGAGGTTGTATATCCAGTGCAGTGTGTGCATCCAGTGATGGGGTTGTACATCCACTCTGCACATGGGATCCTGGTGCAGATGGAAGACCCTTTCAGGACCCCTTCATTGTATTTGGGTGGGCGGTATCTTAAGGTCCATTGCTTGCCATTGCACTCTCCCTGGTACACACATGGGTACCACTGTCTGGTCATGGACAAATATAACATCGCTCAAGTGTTGCTGAGATTCTTCATAGATACTAAGAACTGCATTACGCTCCGTGTGAGACTGCTGGTTACTTAAATGAGTCCTTGAAGGCTCTGAGAGAATGGGACTTAAAAGAGGGAAACGTGTCTTATCTCAGACAGTGGTTCCTGCTCAACCGAAAAAAGGATCTATGATCCTCACCCAAAATAAAAAAGGTGTATGTTCCCAACACAAATGCAGGAAATACTTCTGGGCACTAAGAACATGTGGGCAATCCTAATTTAGGTGCCCACTGGTCCAGTTGTTCAGGTGCCCAGATGTCTCCACCCCTAAGTGCCTACTCGTCCAGGTGCCCAATCGTCCACATGTCCCTAGTGCCCAGATGTCCAGGTGCCCACTCGTCCACATGTCCATGTCCCTAGTGTCCAGATGTCCAGGTGCCCACTCGTCCAGATGCCCAGTCATAACAAAATATATGGTGCCCAGATGTCCTTAGTGCCCCCTGTCCCACTAGTATTTGTAATTTCTCCCCATTATGTTCTCTTCTGTGTGTATAGAGTTCTTATTAATAATTAAAAATTAATGTTTCGTGCATTTTTTGGATGAGCGGTGAACATAGAACCTTTTTTAGTTGAGCTGGGAAAATAGAACCTTTTTTGTGGGGTTAAGTGGGGAACATAGAACCTTTTTTGTGGGGGTAATGGGGAACATAGAACCTTTAAGTGGGGAAAATAGAACCTTTTTTGTGGGGGTAAGTGGGGAACATAGAACCTTTTTTGTGGGGGTAATGGGGAACATAGAACCTTTTTTGTGGGGTAATGGGGAACATAGAACCTTTAAGTGGGGAACATAGAACCTTTTTTGTGGGGTTGAGCCGTAAGGCAAAGCTCTCTGTCTTTCGAGCAATCTTCGTTCCCACTCTCACCTATGGTCATGAAGTGTGGGTCATGACCGAAAGTATAAGGTCTCGGGTACAAGCGGTCGAAATGAGTTTTCTCAGAAGGGTGGCTGGTATCTCCCTTGGAGATGGGCCCTATTATGATCCAGGTCTTATGCCTTATGCCTTAACTTCTTTGCCTTTTTTTACTATTTTGTTTTTGTTTGTTAAATATTTCAAATAGCTGATCTGCAAGTTCACAACGTGCAGATGTAGATCAGCATTTGACGTATTTATTATTATTTTTTTCAAAATAGTGAAAAAAAGGTAAAGAAGTTAAGGCATAAGGCATAAGACCTGGATCATTATAGGGCCCAGGGTGAGAAGTTCAATCACCCGAGAGAGACTTGGAATAGAACCGCTGCTCCTTCACTTGGAAAGGAGTCAGCTTAGGTGGTTCGGGCATCTAGTACGGATGCCCCCCGAGCGCCTTCCTTGGAAGGTCCTCGATGCACGTCCCACAGGGAGGAGACCCCGTGGCAGACCTAAGACCAGATGGAAGGATTATATCTCCAGACTGGCCTGGGAACGCCTCGGTATACTCCCAGAGGGATTGGAGGAAGTTGCGCAGGATAAGGAAATCTGGAAGTCTCAGTTGGAACTGTTACCCCCGCGACCCGGTTCCGGATAAGCCGTTGAAGATGGATGGATGGATGGATGAAGTGGGGAACATAGAACCTTTTTTGTGGGGGTAAGTGGGGAACATAGAACCTTTTTTGTGGGGGTAAGTGGGGAACATAGAACCTTTTTTGTGGGGGTAAGCAGGGAACATAGAACCTTTTTTGTGGTGTTAAGTGGGGAACATAGAACCTTTTTTGAGGGGGTAAGTGGGGAACATAGAACCTGGCTGTTCTCTCACAGCCGCTGAGCTGCAGAAGGAGACAGGAGCTGTAAACAGTGCAGGCCCATGTATCCTGGCCTCTCACAGCACTCGCTGGTGGCAGTAGGTTTATTTTCATGCATGTACTGAGTTGAGTTTCTTCTTTAGTCATGTAATGACCCCAATTCAGCACAGCTGAGACACCTGGCTGACTTGTTGTGGTTTCCTGCTGGTGTGTTGGGTCGGGTGCTGATAATCATTGAAGGTATGCTCTTCTCTCCTATGTTGGTAAAACCGTCCGCAGGGCGGAGGGCCGGCCGCAGAGCGGTTTGTATTCCAACATGATAACGGTCAAATGGGGGACATTCTGCCTAATGAGTACTTTTACTTTTGGTACTTTAGTACATTTTGATACCAATACATTTGTACTTTTACTCAAGTAAAACATATATATACTTTCTTCCACCACTGACTGCGGCCTCACAGTTAATTCTCTCACTATGTTTACCTGCTCCATTCTTACTTTCCCATCATTTGATACGTTTGATCAAATTAAACACATTTATTTGATGGTCATTTAAACAATTAGGCATGATTACATTGTTGTTCATTCCCTGTTGTTACATTAACCCATTTAGACCGGGTACGCATATCTGTGTCATCACTTTAACCATTATTTTATGCTTTAGCTATTAAAAAATAGCAGATATACAAGCTTGCAGCGCGGCACCGAGTGCAGCGCTGTGAGCTTGTAGATCTGCGATTTTTGAAAAATCTTGAAAATGTGTGCAAATCTTTGAATGTATATTGTTTTTAAAGCAGACATTCTTTCTCTTGGTCCTGGGAACTAAATATTTTCAGATGGGGGTCCGTGGTCAAAAACAACCCTAGGGGGTCCTTACATGAAAAGGCTTGAGCACCACTGACATATAGAAACATGGGTTTTTCAGAAAGCGGTTAGGATTTCTGTGCACATGATGTTCCAGTTTCAACTTCACTCTGCTAGCATGCAAACACCAAACCACAACTTCCTCTTTCACTGTGTCTTCTTTCCTGTGCAGCAAACTTCCTCTTCAGCGTTGCTAGGTTACGCTTTTCTCCAAAGGTCTTCTTGCCCAACTAGAGTTCAAGTACAGTCAATATAACAACACAACAGCTACTAACACACACACACACAGAGATGTTATCAGGGGCGGAGCTATAGGGGAAGCAGCCGATGCAGTCGCATTAGGGCCCGGAGGCATTAGGGCCCGCCACGGCTCCGGGGAAGAAAAAAAAAGTAAAAAAAAAAAGAACTTTTACCGTATTGGCCCGAATATAGGACGATATTTTATTCTAACTAGAAAAATATTGTTCCTTCGAAACAATTGTGGGCTCGCTTCAAGCCAGAAAACAATGGCTATTAACACCTTCTAAGCCTGGCCGTACTCCCTCGGACTTCCTACTGGGTCTCATCAGCCACACGTCTATTCCCGGACTTTTGATATAAATTATAATAATAAAAAAAAAAAACATCGGAAATTCTTCTCTGTGTCTTTTTGGAGCGATCTGAAACGGTTAATATGCTCTGACAGTCATTTTCTGGTGCTGGGTGTGATACTCCTAATATCCAGCAGGCCACGCCGTTGACTCACATTCTGGATGGATGGCTGGCCAGGAGGAGCCTCATCCTCTCCCCAGTGTTGAAAATCAACAAGAAGCTCAAACAAGATGGCTGGTCTTTGTCTCTGTTCGTGGATCGCGGTTTCAATCACGTTCGGGCGCCGCTTCTCTATCGCTCCTTTCCCTGCTTCGCCGCACGTAAACGAATGGAATTGATCTCCCCTCCGCCTCGCCAAAGTAAGATCGCCGACCTCTGCAGGATGAATGTGTACGCTGTGTCGAGCACTCCATTACGTGTTGTTATCATGTGGGCTTTGTTTTTTTAAAACATGTTTGTAAATAAATGGCTTATTTCTTCGGCGCTACCTCTGTTCAGAGGGTTCTGCCGCGGCTTGCAACGTGTTAAAGTACAAAATGTCAAGATCGCAGGCAGTGCTCTCTTTGACGTTACTGACGTCAAAGATTGGTCCATTTTGTTCCAAAAATGTGTTGTGCAAAAGTTGACCCGCTGGTGGCGCTATAACAGGCCAATGTAAGAAGGGTGGTATCTGTTCCTTGACCTATTGGGAATGTGCTTGCAAGATTTCACGCACATTGCAGGCTGTGTTCATGATTTGAGGTGTTTTTGGCTTTGGCCACTTTATCGCTGCTTGCAGCTATATTCATTATTGCGACCGTAGGTCGCACTTACTACAGAAAGCTCCACCAGGTGTCCGTGCGTCAGTCCGTCACACGTCAGACGTCACACTTTTGCCCTGCTCATATCTCCGCAACCGTTGCCCCGATCCATGCCAGATTTTGCACACACACTCCTTACCTGCCAAACTACAACCTCCAAGGACCCAAGGAGTTCCAGGGACCCCCAGGTCCCTGGGGGACCCCCAGGTGTAAAAAAAATACCAAATGTGCAAAAATGACCAAATGACCACCCCCACGGGGCTGCTCACGGGGAATTCCCGGGGACCACCCACTCCTGCTACTCCAGAACGGATGCAAAAGTGGTGGCGCCCCCAGTGGAGGACCCCCTCCACTGCAGCTCACATAAAATGCCCTAACTCGGCCTAGGAGCGTCCGGGAGAGCCGGGGCCGGTACCTATTCGTCCGCCAAGGCAACGCGGAGACCCCACCCCTCATTTCTCACATGGCCCTCTTCTAGCGAGACCTACGGTCGCTTATCTCCCGATTAGGGAGTCTTACTGGTTATTATTTTTTTTGTGTGTGTGCACTTCATAGGCATATTAGATAAAGGTCCTTAGATTGTGTGTAGAATGTTTCATGCAAATTGCAAAAAAAAAATCCAAACGGGTTTAAGCGTTTCACAAACTGCTCAAAATGATATAGCGCCCCCCTTTGGCCAATTGGGGTAAGATTGGTTTTAGTGATATTTGGACTAACACTCTACATCTTTGCCAAATGCCATGAACATGTTACTTTGCATGTATGATTTAGAGGCAGAAGAATAATTTGCATTAAAACTGCAATATTCATGGAATTTATTTAAAAAAGCATGTTTCAATTTTAAAGAAATCCGATCTGACAGATCTTTAGATATCGGTCCAAAGTTCACGTAAAAAAAGTTTTGTGCACGTGGAGCGAAAATTCCAGAATAAAAGCGGGTTTACGCGTTTTACAAAGTGCTCAAAATGGCGGAAAATCGAAGGGCGGAGCTTACTTAACAACGACACAGATGTCTTCCGCTCGAGTCAAAGCACGCGTGTAACAAGTTGCATGTCTTCAAACGAAACGAGTCATGACTTATGCCCGTTTGAAGTTTGAATTTTCAAACGCTTCGTATAGCGCCACCCTTTGGCCAATTGGAATAAGATTGGTTTCAGTGATATTTTGACTAACCCTCTACATCTTTGCCAAATGCCATGAACGCGTAACTTTGCATGTATGATTTAGAGGCAAAAGAATAATTTGCATAAAACCGCAATATTGATTGAATTATTAAAAAATTATATTTCACTTTAAAAGAAATCCGACCAGACAGTTTGACCGTATTGGTCCAAAGTTCATGTGAAAAAAGTTTTGTGCACTTGACGCGAAAATCCCAGGAAGAGATAGATTTTTACTGTTTTTCATATAATTCCGAATTGTGGGAGACCTAAAGGTCAGAGGTCAAAAGTTAGAGGGTAAAAGTTGTTTGGCATGAGGAGACGCATAAGAGTATACAGGTTTCATGGCTGTATTTATAACACAGCATGAGCTATACCTGTTCAAAGATCGCACTTTCGAAGGCTTCCTACAGCGCCACCATTTGGCCGATTGCTGTAAAAAGTAATAGCATACTTCGCCACAGTAAGCTGAACACATTGATGTTTTTATTTTCATTTTCTCACTAAGTATGTAAGAGTAGAAAGGAACCGAAGTTTTTTGATACTTGATATGCCTGCCTAGTATAGAAATAATGACAATATCTAAAGTGTGCTCGCCTTATAGGCGAGCCCACAATAAACATATCCTCAAAATAGGGAGTCGTCCTATAATTGGGGATTAGACTTTTCACCGGGGAGATACGTTATGTATCTTTCAGGACCTTTCCCTGCTCTCTCACAGCCATAGACTGCTCACAGCCCCCGCGAGCTCCTGCAGTAATTACCGTACACTACATGATTGATGCGCAGCGAACTTTGGACCTCGGCTCATTTCACCTCCCGTTTGGCAAAGTCGGATGGCTTTGGCATTGGACTTACTGGGCCGCGTGCGACCGTGCGTGTGCGTTGTTCTCACGAACATTGGCGTGGATGACGGGCGCACATGTGATCTTTAGCGTGGAAGTTTAATCCTAACAGCAACTGAATAGCCTAGGCTAGGCTATAACGCTGGCTGCAATGGTTCCTGTTTACAATGGACCGTCGCATCTGAATGATGAAACGGGCCGCAAAGCTTGATGGGAAATGTAGTGTTTGTTATTGTGCGTTTCACAGTCTGAATTGTGAATGTTGTTTTTGAATAGAAGTTGACTTTGATGGTTAATGCAATACAATACAGCAGAATGTTGTCTCTGTATAAGCTTTTCTATAATAATTTTACAATAATAACGTTTTTCTTTATAAATAACTTATAAACTTATAAATATAATATAATATATAATATTTTGTCTTCAACATAATTATTTTTTCCCAAAATGATAATTGAAAAATATGGGTCGTCTTATAATCAGAGTCGTACAAAATTCGGGCTAATAAGGTATTTTGAAATGCTTACCGGATTGAGAAGACACTCTATTGGCCCTCTTGACGAGTGCTACTGATTGCCCAATACTGCCCCAATCTCATCAGTTGCTTTGAGGACAGCTGTTTCCTGTTTACTTTTAGCGGTAGGCATGAAGAATCTTCTCTCTGCCGTGTGTTTAGTGTTCAGGGCTGTTATCGGTAGTTTCTACAGCATGGCTCTGTTATAATGTCTGATTTCTTTGGTGGGCCCGCCACATTAAAAAAGAAAAAGAGTTGTAGGCTACAGAAGCAAGTAGGATATTGTTGATCATTCCGTGACTCGATCAGAGGAGGATTAGGAACACAATTTCCACTCAAAGGTAATTAATAGGGTCCAACACAAAATCGTTTTGCAGATTGTTTGGGGTCCCTCTTACTCGAGGCCCACCGGTGGGTCCACGCCCCACGCGTTTAGAAACACTGATTTATAACTGGCTGTTGGCTGAGCTATAGCAGATTTCACATTGTGTGCTGCTGTTTCTATAGCAGATTTCACATTGTGTGCTGCTGTTTCCGTGAGTGCAGATCTAAAACCAAAGCCATATCAGTGACTCAACTGAACTATGAAATTATGTACAAACGTTCTTCTTTTCCATTAAGGAGATACTGTAGCTCACAAGTGGCCTTAAATAAATACTGGAAACTATTTAAGTCAATGTCTATTAAAGGATATTATTATACTGTTCAATAAATTCTAATGACTAATTTTCACATGTAGGCCTATGAGTCATGTCTATACCGTAACTGAAGTGGGGACATGTTGAAATTTATTTTAATGAATTGCAATAAATTGGGAGGTGAATCGGTGAACAGGCGACACCAGCGTCCTCACTCACCACATTCACACACCTACTACGGTGGCAAAGCTGACACCAATGGTAATAGGCTACATGTTTTTCCCCAGCCAAACACCAGTCAGAAGGCGCTCACACTAGTGTGGGAGAGAGGAAGAAGGCTGGCTTTAAACAGCTTTCACTTTCAGACACCAAGCACTCTCTTCCTTCAGAACAGCAGTGCAGTTAGTTTCTGACTTTCTCCTACGGAGCAGCAGTGCAGTTAGTTTTAGTTAATAAAGTCTGGACTTCTGTTTCTTTTCAAAGACTAACTCTGTAGATCGTAATAAGGTAAGCACTGATCTGACAATATACTACATAATACGTAGAGGTGGAAAATACTTGAGTAAAGGTACTCAAGTAATTACTCAAGTGTAGTTTTGTTTTAGTTTTTTTGAGGATCATTACTTTAAAGTACTTTTTAAATGCTCTGCTTTTACTCTTAGTTTCAGGCATGCAAGCTTTTCACGCCGTTTTGAATCCAAATTGGTCATTTGTGTGAATCGTGCAGATTCGTTAAAGAATGTTTGGATGGTTGGGGGGGTGTCGTGTCGTCAGAGCAGCAGTGAGAAGAGGAGCGTTTATTTCTTATTCTCGGCTCCGTCCATTTTGTCAGTAATAGTGTTGAAGGTGGATGGGGAAGAGGATAGTTTTATTTTTTGACAAATCAAGCGTTCCCCTTCTCTTGCATGTGACGTCAACTGCATGCAGCGCTCAGCACAACATTTTACAGTCTATGAGCCCAACACAGCCACTGTGAGCCACAGGGCGCAAAGTTGTTGTGTTGTAGTGTAGTACTGTAGTTGTGGGGTGACTGTGGACTTATAGTTTTTTTATTCTGGTCGTGCGCTATTCTGCATCGATGCGGTGATGTGACATAATCGATTATAGCCAAAGCCTATAGCTATGTTTGTTGATTTTGCTTGTTAGACCATTTCTTGTTTACAAACATTGAGACTAAATGCACAGGTGACTGTATCATGTAATCAATTCCCAACAATCCCCAAACCAGTTTTTTTGGGGAGCGCTGGTTTCATTGGCTCATTTGGTACCGACCTGCGTGCGCATAGGTTTTTATCAGTGTAACGTGGACCAGAATGACGTTCCTTCTGCCTACAGTACAGAATGAGGCTGAGACAAGTCACAAAAAGTCAGTCAGGAGAATCCACTAAACACTCACTGTTCCCCTAACACTGGGTCGGGACCCATTTGTGGGTCATGGACACATTCTTATGGGTTTCTTTTTCGATTTTTGGTTTCCTACATTTCGTCAGTCCATAAATATTAGGATATTCTGTATGCTATATTATATTTTTATTGTAGATTTAATTTTCTTCATTATATCTTGAACAATCGGTGGTAGGCAACATGTCCAATTTTGCACATGTATTGTATATGAGTAAGTCACTGTTTTACCCAGTTAGCATCGCGCAAATTCACCCGACCCGACCCGAAAAAGGTTTTACCCCTAGAAAAAGTGGGGCTGTTTAGATGTCTGTAGTTTGAGTAATTTAAATAGTAAGTACTTGCACTTCATTACTTTTCATTTAAAGTCATTTAAATTCAGTAAATAAGTCAATTTAATTCAGATGTTTTACCTACTGTAGGCCTACATACAGTTTACATATATTTTCTTAAAAGTGCCTAACACATTCACCACCAGGTCACTTTTTCATTTTTTTTTTTTTTCATTTTTTTTTTTTTTTTTACATGGCATGAAAAGGTCTCAGAAGATATCCATGGTCCCTTTGCAGTTGGGAGAAAAATATAATCAACCTCAGTAGAAATCCATTTGAAGATTAACACACACAAACATACACAGCTGATCACATGATCTAATGCCTATTCAGCAGTTCACTGCAGCCACAGGCAGCTCAACACCACCACCCAGTGGCCGAAAATGGTAGGACATATATAGGGAATGTGTTAAAGGAGTAGTAAATTTGGCGTTGTGAGCATGTAGATCTGCTATTTTCACAAGAGAACAGTGTTCTACAAAATGTCATGCCTCAACTCTTAGTGCTTGTCAGGGTGGAGGGGTCCCCATTTAAAATATGATTATGTTGGGGTGGGGGTCCCCAGTTCAAATATGATTATTTTGGCGTGGAGTACCCAGTTCAAATATGATTATTTTGGGGGTCCCCAGTTCAAATATGATTATTTTGGGGTGGGGGTCCCCATTTAAAATATGATTATATTGGGGTCCCCAGTTCAAATATGATTATTTTGGGGGTCGCAGCCTGAAAAGGCTGAGAACCACTGGCTTAGGTAACCATGTAGGACTAATTAATGTTAAAAAAGATTTTTTTAAAGAGAAAAAAAGTAGGCTACTTTTACTTTTTACTCACAGAGTCGTTTTTAAATAGGCTACTTTTTACTCTTACTTTTGAGTAATTTCCTGGTCTAGTACTTTTACTTAGGCCTACTTTGTGTATTTCACTCAAGTAACAATACTCTTACTTTGAGTAGGATGTTTCAGTAATCTTTCCATCTCCATACATATGTTATAAAGGTAATGAAATCCAATCAGTCTGTATACTATACTGTAGAGTTCTCTGTGGGTTCCTTTAGGGGGGTCTAAATGGACCCATACAAGTCTGTAACTGAACCCCAACGGGTCCATTTGGTTCCATTTGTACTCTGTCAGAGTTAAGGGGAGACGTTGAAATGTGAAAGTTTGAGAAACACGGCTATAGACCACATACTATTGAGAGCATGTTGTTAGTACACACACACACACACACACACACACACACACACACACACACACACACACACACACACACACACACACACACACACACACACACAGCTGCTGACAGGCGCTTTGACCTTTTATGGTAAAGGCAGAGAGACAGAAATGACTGTTTCACTCACTCAGCTGTCCTTCTGTCTGTCTGCTTTTTATAATAATTATCAATACCATGATAGAGACTATGATAGTACAATTATCAATACTATGATAGAGACTATGATAGTACAATTATCAATACCATGATAGAGACTATGATAGTACAATTATCAATACCATGATAGAGACTATAGTGGCGTTTCCATAAAGCCACTTTTTGCGCATTAACGGCTTATTCGCAAAATGTTTTTATGGAAACACTTCAAAATGCAAATAAACTTTCATTATCCGCAAAAAAAGTTATCCGCTTGGAGGAGGAGGATTTTTAGCCTTTATCGAATAAACGAAATGCGCATAAGTGAATGCAAACGGGTCAGACAATAAATGCGAATAGATTATGACGTTCTAGGTCCATTTCCCCTGCTGCTTTACCAAACCGGTTGTTTTTTGTTACACACGGAGTGACACGGACCGTGTGTAAATTCCTCCCGTTTTCACCTCCCGGAGTCAAGCCATCGGTGGCGAACCCTTCCTCATCACATGGTGGTGCCTGAAGTGCCCAATCTACAAGCTCACAGCAGCTCGCATCCACGTCTCCGCGTCGCGTTGTGAGCTTGCAGAACGGCCACCTGACCTTCCAGAGGACGCTGAAACTTGCAGGATGATCACTGTGCAGCAACGCGACCGTGGTTTTCCCGGTGAACCGGTAGCTTTATGTATTGAGAGGAACTCTTGCCAATTTCGTAAGAGACTCTGCGCCAATTGTAATATATTTAAAAGTTATTTGGGGCCATGATGATGACTGAAAACCCCTTCTTCCCACTACTAGACAGCGACCGAGTCACAGCAGTCAGACGTGCAGACGGTGCAGTGCTCAGGTTCGGTCTGAAAAAAATCAGCCCGATCAACTCTTGTGACCGTCGCTAATTCGAATGACACCCGCAAATGGAAACATGCTAAATTCGCTTTGTCTTAGTGCGTATTTCTGATAATTCGCTTCCCTAATTCGAATATGTTTATGAAAACATGGCTACTGTCTAACCGTCCAAAATAGGACTGTCATTTTAGCTTGCAGCCCTTGGACTTTTTTGTATTTTGCTGAGTGGCCCCTGAGCCATTTTAAAGGTATATTCAGTGATTGTATTTCATTCAAATAAAAATATAATTGGTACATTTTCCATTCATTCTCTTCACTAGAATGTGTGCTGACCATATAAGGACTTCCACCATGGCCCGTGTTGCGAGCATAGCTAGATTTGGTTTTCAGAGGTGGCCAGCCAGTCCTCAACCAATCAGGGTAGAGTATGGCCGTAGTTATGTTATGATGTTTAGTTATGATGGTCAAAATAAAAGTCTCGAGAGCCACAGTCGCTCTGAATTAAGAACGTCTGCTAAATGCCTAGATTGTAAACTACTGAACTCATAAAATGCCACAGTCTCGTAGTAAATCAGTATCATACATATCTTGAAGCTGGAGACGTAGGTCTACCGATATTCAGTGATAGGATCTAATGATCAAAACGAGAACATTATAATGGTGTAAAAAATCTATAAAAAACTAAACATTTCCACGCTGTAAGGCAAGGGACAAGATGACCCCCGGCCACTTTCATTAGCACTGAATACACCTTTAAGTTATCCTATACTAAAGCAACATCTAAAATGATTTTTTTCCCAGACTCAAGGCTATAAGACTGACAGTTAGAATGTCTTCTTGATTGTAGCCTATGCAGTATGTATCCATAGAGAGCTGTTGTTCAGTGAACTGTAGTAGATAGATAGACTCAGTCACAGTCAGAGCTGTCTTTATACACAGGTTGTGAGTTTTCTGTCTTTTATACACAGGCCGTTGGTTTTCCCCAGTCCTGCTCCACAGCCAAACAGTCAGAACGTGTGTGACCTGCCAAACAGCGCCCCTTGTGGCGAGAAGGCGCTCACACTTGTTGGTCGTCTGATTTCCCCAAAATCACATGAACTACAAGCAGCCCAGGCTGTAGGTAAGGAAGTCCCTGTAACAATAGTAAACACAATGCAATGCAATGCATTAAATAGAATGGCATGCAATGCAATGCAATGCAATGCAATGCAATGCATTAAACAGAATGGCATGCAATGCAATGCAATGTAATGCAATGCATTAAACAGAATGGCATGCAATGCAATGCAATGTAATGCAATGCATTAAACAGAATGGCATGCAATGCAATGCAATGCATTAAACAGAATGGCATGCAATGCAATGTAATGCAATGCATTAAACAGAATGGCATGCAATGCAATGCAATGTAATGCAATGCATTAAACAGAATGGCATGCAATGCAATGCAATGCATTAAACAGAATGGCATGCAATGCAATGCAATGCAATGCATTAAACAGAATGGCATGCAATGCAATGCAATGCATTAAACAGAATGGCATGCAATGCAATGCAATGCAATGCATTAAACAGAATGGCATGCAATGCAATGCAATGTAATGCAATGCAGGTCTAATATAATGTGCTTATTACTGCACATAGGCTATAGTAGAAAGGTACAGTCTGTCTGCTGCACTTTAACCCTTAAGTTCTGTTCGGGTCATTTTGACCCGTTTTACATTTTCATTTGGAAAAAAAAGGTAGAAGTTTACATTTTTTCCCCCTGAAACTCACTGGCCTTAAAGATTCTTCTGAGATGAACGTGTAAAAAAAATATTTTTGCACTGCACCCATGCTACACCCCCCTCATATTTTTTGAACCTTAAGTGCTGTTCGGGTCATTTTGACCCGGAAGCACATAATTATGCACAGAAATACACAGTATTGTGCCAAAACACAGACACACAGCCCCCCCCCCCTTCTAACACCCCCTTCCGAAGCCCCCCTGTCTGATTTTAATTTTTTCCTATAAGCATGAGCAATATTGCCCAGTATTAAATAAAGTCGTTTTTTTACATGAATTCCAGCTAAAGCAGTAAAAACGCCTAGCTCGTTCAGTGTTTAATGTGATATAGCAAAGCAGAAATGCAAACATTTACCATATAAATCATATTAATTGTTTGGTATTGAGTCAAAGTCAATGTATCATGATGATTTGTTAAGTTAAAATTTATATTAGTGTTGTTTTTTTTTAAACCAAATATCCCCCGGGTCAAAATGACCCGAACAGAACGAAGGTGTAGTGAATCTGAACAGAACTTAAGGGTTTGTCTCTTATCACACATTTATGATAATAACGACTACACAGTTGACTTAACCTTTTGCTCTTTACACTAGCTATTTGAAAAATAGATCTGCAAGCCAACAATGCGTCACACTGCATCTTGTGAGATTGTAGATCTGCTATTTTCAACAATAACAAAAATACTGGGGGGAAAAAAGTTGGATTTGTTTTTATGAATGATTATATTTTGAAAACATTTTAACAACACACATATTGTATGGGGGTCCCTGGCAAAAAAAATCTGATAGGTGTAAATACACATTAATCATCTGGGGGTCCTTGATAAAAAAAATGTAAGCAAGACGAAATAAAAATACGAAACTATTCAAGGCCAAAGTCTCTTATTATGAACAGACATGGTGTCAGGACCACGTCCTCATTCCAGAGATCCTCATCTCCTGACCAGAGTGGTCTAATCAGAGAGTTGTGCCATCGCGGGATCAGAAACATCGCTGGTCACGTGGTTCATTGTCACTTATTTAGCCCTCATAGACTTCAATGCATTCTGGAAACTTCCTGTTCATGGTCACCAATAGATGTGTGTGTAGAAGTCCTGGCCCCATGAAGTGAACGGGAGTGACGTGACTCTCCTTAGGTAGAAGGCTCTGCCTATTAACTCAATGCACCTGTCCTAGTCGGGGGCGTTAGGGAGATAACATCAGCAAGAGCCGCTGATACAAACGACCTACGGCCTGGTCGCGACTTAGGCCACGACTTGGAGGTCGTAGGTCCCGGTTCTGGAGGTTTTGCGCGATCTCGGTCGTAATTCAGCGACCTGGGAAGTCCGCGATCGAAACTCTACGCTTGCTAAGGGAAGGGACGCGAGTTTAGAAACTCTACGCTTGCTAAGGGAAGGAGCGCCGCGATCGAAACTCTACGCTTGCTAAGGGAAGGGACGCAAGTTTAGAAACTCTACGCTTGCTAAGGGAAGGAGCGCTCGTTTTCAACAGCGTCGGCAGGTTAGCTACTCAGTGTCGGCAGGTTAGGGTTAGGGTTAGGGTTAGGGTTAGGGTTAGGGTTAGGGTTAGAGTTGGGGTTAGGGTTAAGGTTAGGGTTAGAGTTAGAGTTGGGGTTAGGGTTAAGGATAGGTTTTGGTGCACCTCGCGCGGTCCAAGTGACTACAATGGAGCGCTTCCTACCTCCGGTTCAGCCAATCACAAGCTTCAAAAGGTTGAATAGCGCTGCTGCTCTAGAATATTCTGCAAAAAGACGGCCCGGGGACGACCGAGGTGGCGCAACCACGGCCGGGGGTCGCGAAACTAGACCGGCCGCGACCTAACAAGTATGTACCGCGAACTACGACCTCCAGAACCGGGACCTACGACCTCCAGGTCGTGGCCTAGGTCGCGATCAGGCCGTAGGTCGTTCGTATCAGCGGCTGTCTCTCGATAACATGGCCATTTCACACTATATTAGTCTAAAAGCGCCAGATTTTGCACAGATATATCCCAGGACTTGCTCTAATGATTTAGCTAGGGCGCCCGAGTCGGCGACCTTCAGGGTCGCCACAGCAGTCAAATCAAGTTGGGCTCTCATTGACTTTCTACACAGGAGGAAAATACCCAGAAAAACACAAAAAAACATTCCTTGGGCTATAAATGGCCCCAGAAAACGATTTAGTTTAGTGATTTTTTTTCAACGTTTTCTGGGCGTTTTCCTGGGCCATTTATAGCCCAAGGAATGCCCGAGCTAAATCATTAGAGCATGCCCTGGGCTACATCTGTGCAAAATTTTGCGCTTTTAGACTAATATAGCGCGAAATATCCCTAACGCTCCACAACCCCCCCCCCCCCCCCCCCCCTCCACTCCACTGCAGGCAGTACTGTTTGACTCTAGGAGACTCTAGCAGCTCCACAAGGCCCATTCTGTGTATGCCTTTGTTGTTTTTGAACTTTGCATTACGCTTTGCCTGACGTGTACCTTTCTTTGGATTTATTAAACACCCATGAAACCTGCGCCTGCATTCCAGTAGGTTATGTCATTACACATGGCAACACTAGTAAACAGCAAGGAAATCCCTTGATATGGGGCTTTCAGGAGTTACATTATATATGTATATATATATATATATATATATATATATATATATATATATTATACACACAAATATTATAGTTATATTTTAAGTACCAATATGTTAATTAGTTTGGCACCCATGCACATCTCTTTTTCTTTATTTTTTTGTAATACTAAACTGGTTCTCAACATTTAGTGGGATATTATTTACAGTATAAAGTTTTATCTTCCTGCTCTTTGCCTCAAGCAGTAGAGAAGACAGGCAGACAACAGACATGCAGGAAACAGAAGAGATCACATGACTAGAGGGGGGGGGGGGGCTCTAAACTCAGCACAGTGTAGTCTGGGATTTGGTGTCAAAAACTCTGTTTTATTCCATGGATTAAAATACTCCTCATGTTTGGATATTATTTGATGACAGTAATGTCAAAACAGCAGCTGACTACTTGTTTTTGGCCCTCATATCTGATGGAATTAAAGTTGGTATATAATGACCCAGCTCTGGTCCATAACTCCACTAACGCTATGGACCAGAGCTAATAATGACCCAGCAACTAATGGGTCGATTAGCATGATTTCACTATCAAAGCATAATGTTTGATGTTGATTTATGAGGTGACTGAAGCAGTTCAAGTTCAGTGTCATATATGATCAATATGATATGGTCAAGGTGATTTTGGATGCAGAATTGGCATATCTTAGCCTTGACTTTTATGTTGACCCTGCACTCAATAATACCTGTTGTGTAGCAATAAATAAGCTAAATAGTTTTTGTTTAATCATTATCAAAATAATTATTGTGGTTACCCCTGCAGTGCAGTGTGTCAGTTTACACCTGAAGAAGGCCAATGTGGGCCGAAACGTTGTGTGTTTTTTTATTCCACTGACTTTAATTAATACATTGATTTGAGGAGCATTGACGGTGTGCAGAACTTCTCTTCTTTTCTACCCCTGCAGTGCAACCAGTCTGTACTTGTCTGACTTTAGGTAGGTAGGTAGGTAGGTAGGTAGGTAGGTAGTTAGGTAGGTAGGTAGGTAGGTAGGTAGTTAGGTAGGTAGGTAGGTAGGTAGGTAGGTAGGTAGTTAGCCGTGTGTGGTAGTCCAATCAGGGACCAGCATTCCTGGTGATGTCAGTGGTGAACATGCCCTGTGGTGCGCTCTGCTGGCACACAAAGTAGGGGCCATACATGGCCTACTTGTGCACAAGGTGCAAGTTGTCATCTCAACAGAGTGCAGTTCTTGTTTACTCTATTTTTGAAATGTAGCCTCTTTTCCTCACTTCCCATGTACCACGTTAGGATGCGTTGGGTTATGTACACTGGGAGCACTGAGTGCTCTGGTACCAATATGAGTGCGCTCAGTGCGCTCCCAGCATACATATTCAAACGTACCCTACAAACGTACCCTAACGTATACCTGTGCGTACCATGCAGGGAGAGTGGATTGACAAGCAAGGGATCCTAGATACCACCTGCCCCTAAGTTGACAGAGAGATGAAGCAGGGACCCCCACTATATACTGTAAAATAGGTTGTTGACTAAACTTTGACATAGATTTCATAGATAGATTCAGACTTGTTTGACAGCACTATCATGTTGTATTCATGTTAATGTGTATTTTCAGATATTTAACCACTTAAATCGTCTAATACTCAGTAAACTTGACCTTTCACTCTTTACTTAGTCTGCTCTTTTTTGCCACTACACCAACCTCTTTGCTGAAAATAGCAGATCTACAAGCTCACAGTGTTGTGAGCTGGCCTAGTGTGTTTGAACAGAGCTGCAGCTAGAAGTTAGGAGTACAGGATGGGCCGTGCTCCCCAGGGAGGACAATGGAAACCATGGTAACTGATAAATATATTATTTGTAAACAACAACACCTTCTTATTCCCCTATGAGATACATTAATCCATCAAAGAGATAAGACAGGAGAGTGATTCAGAGTGAGAATGGAATGTTTACTGGAGAGAGAGAATTCAAGACAGGTACATTACAGAAATAATGGTTCGTGCTCTCTCTGACAAATGATGTTTTGACATGATAGATAGATACCTTTATTATCCCAAGGGGGAAATTCAGTAATGAGTACATGAGTATAAGTATGGTCATTTGGTCAGTCAGTGGATGACGTTTCAACAGTTCATAGGATATGTTTCTTGTCCACAAATGACAAGACAAAGAGTCCATATACAGTAGCAAAGAGTTCATAGGTTCCTGAAGAGATGTCCTTCACTGGTGTCTGCATGACACCAGGCTGAGCCTTATAAACCAAAACAATTCTCTTTGTTTTTGGTACAGGCTCCATGGCAGTAGATAAGGCCTCAGTTCTACCAGACAGAAGTCTGGCCTTGTAAATGCTGCACATGGCATCATGGCAGGACACAGTCACTGTGCCTTAGGGTCAGGTGGTCATCAATATGAATGGATAAAAAGATGATATAAACCACAAACCACAACAACATACCTAACAGTAACCATAAACCATAGTCTGATACACTCTGATAAACAAGCCATGTCCTTGCATGACCCAGGGGCGTCAATTGGGTATGGCAGGGGTATGCAGCTGCCATACCCTGGGTCCAGGGGGGAAAATAAAAGTTACTTTTAAATATAAATCCATGAATGTTTCTTGTTCTATCTGTACTGGTTATTATGTTGTTAAATTACAGTAAAATAACTGCAAATGCAAAATTTAACAAAATGGTCACTTTAACAATATTCTCCACACTTGTATTCTCCCCATCTTGACAGAATGGTATATTCCCAGGTTCTGTAGGTCAGCTGCACAGGTGCAATTCATGTGGCACGTTTACTAACATGCTAAGTTTAGCTGCACTTAAACAACATTTCCAGGCTGCCATATCCAGCCCAAGAAACCGTAGAAACCTGTGTAAAAACTGACAAAACTCGTTTTTTTCAGACATTGTGAAATGTACAATATACCGTGTTACAAAATGTAATGCCTCTTTTCCATGAGGGCTCCCATCTTTGCCATACCCTAGCTTTTGCTGCACTGACGCCACTGGCATGACCCAGAGTGCATGTGAGTGCATGTTCTCTCAGCTGCAGAAGGAGCTGCAAACAGTGCAGGCCCTGCAAGGCCTCCCACTGCCCTCGCTGGTGGCAGTAAGTCTATTATACACAGCTTAGTTTATGGATTATTGATACAGTAAGTCTATTATACACAGCTTAGTTTATGGATTATTGATACAGTAAGTCTATTATACACAGCTTAGTTTATGGATTATTGATACAAAGAAATACGGAGCGAAAAAGACACACTGACGGACCGACGGACAGACAAAAACGTATTCCCGGCCACGCCTTAGAAAATGCATTTCAATGCCAAGTGCACCAACTGCATCCTTTGTCGAGAATCATTCATTAAAGTGTAACAGGAGTCTTTTAACTTTATTTTTCTTTGACTTGAAGTTTGTCAAAATCCAGATATTTATATTACAACATAATGTACTGTTGAGATATCTTGTTTTATTCTCTTATTCTCTAACAGCTTGTTACGTAACTCCTTGTCTGAACAACTCTCATCTCCTCTGGTAGAAACCAGGCACGTGCACACATAGACATCAAAGCGGGCTTGAGCCCCTGCCCTTTTACCCTGCTGTAAAAAAAGTGCCCTCTCCAGACCATGAATGCATGCTTTTACTATGGAGAAATAAATGCAAATGCCCCCCCCCCCCCCCCCTCCATGTCCTACAGCATTCAGGAGACTTGTCTTTCAACTCTCCTGAACTTGAATGCAACATTTTATGTTGAAAGCACGTGTCCTCCATCTAGAAATCCACGTCGTAGGCCAAACACCGAAAATAGCTGATCTACAAGCTCTCAGCGAGAGCTTGTAGATCTGCTATTTTTGCATTCTTTGCCAAAAGAGCCCTTTTAGGACATTTCAGCCCCTGCCCCTCAAACATCCTCTGGCACGTCCCTGGGTAGAACTATGCTTGTGCTTGTGGTTTAGGAGTGTCACTGACACTGTGTGCATGTGTCATGTGATGACGGACTGGTTGAGCTGCTCTGTGTTGCTGTTGTTCCTCCTCTCCTACAGTGTTTCATGACACAAAGAGAGCTGGAGGGAAGAGAAAGTCTGAACACAATAAACTTCTCTCCCCACCTTTTATATTTTAACCACAAGTGAAGGTTTTGCCCATCAAGTGTTGTTCACTTGATGATCTTTGGGTCCAGCATGGTATTTAAAGAACAGTGGGGATGTTCATACTGTAGGACCCTGGCTTTTTCATAAAGAGCTGGAGTGTTGTTTATACACTTTATTCATACTGTGGCCATTTTTGATCACATGACCACGTCGGGTGGCAAGCAGCCAATCAGAAGCTTCCGCGGGTGGGTCTTGCCTTACCCAAAATGTTGTTTTGAGCTTCTGATTGGCTGCATGCTACGCGACGTGGTCATGTGATGACCCGTGGTGTGAATCAGGTCTATTCCATGCATAGTTTGTTGTTGCCATATTTTTCTGCCCTGCTCTTCCCCCAATTGCAATATCTATCTCTATATTGTTTCAAAGACAGGAATGTGGCGACTATTAGAGCCTAACCCTCCTGTGTAAACACAGTAATGTTAATCACAATGATTTCCTCTTGCATGCTGATGGTGTCATGTTTTTGTAAGACAGACAGACAGACAGGGAAGCAGAACAGGGAGGCGGGGGAAGGGGGCAGGGCAGAACAAGGTATCAAGCCTCCCACCAGGTGCCTTCAGGCTACGGGATGGTGTTTCCTGCTGGTGTTTCAGTCTGAGTGTATCAAAGGGTGCGTTCGGAAATGTGCACCTGGTTTGTGCTCAGTGTAGTGAGTGCCTAAACCTAACCCTAATCCTAACCCTAACCTCAGTAAAACTATGTCTAACCCTAACCCTAACCTTAACCTCAGTAAAACTATGCCTAAACCTAACCATAACCCCTAACCCTAACCACACCCGGTGTGCATTTACGAACACACCCTTTGATAAACTCGGACTGAATCACCAGCAGAAAACACTCTCCCTTCAGGCTACATTAGGCGGGGGAACAGAGACCAGTGCTGTCACATGCTGGGACGTGTTTATACAGAGCTGCAGTCACAAAGAGTTCCTCTTTTACAGGAATCACTTCTCAGTCCTCCATTTTGACATCACTTTGACAGAGTCTGGACTTAGTTTTTAAGACTGTTTCTTCAAAGAAGGTAAGCACTGATCTGACAATATACTACATGATATAAATGTAATACAATCAAGTCAGCCTGTACTATAGCTACTTTCAGGGGTGAGATGCCGCAGGCTCGGTTAGGCTCGGTGAGCCCAGACTTAAACCAGCAGGGTGACTGCTCTCCAATCCGACATGTCTCCACTCTGAGAGTGACTTCTTATTGTCGGAGTGGCAGCACTTCCATAGAGGTTAGGGTTAGAGATAGGGTTAGTGTCAGAATTGAGACATGTCGGAATGGAGACATGTAACCATCAAGCTGCACGCATGCGTGCCCCACATCACACGGCGTCATTATGTGTGACGGCACGGTCAACACTTCCATCCTCTACCTACTTCAAAAATCCATATCACACTGTAGACCAAATAATAAGATTATGGTACTTTTACTTTACTTGAGTATTTAAATGTTTTACTTTGTGCTTCTCCTCTACATCTAAGAGGCAAATGTGTACTTTTTACTAGTTACTTTACAGATTTCGATTATAAAAAAAAAAAAGACCTGCAAGCTCACAATGTGTTACAATACATCGCATTGTGAGCTTGTAGATCTGTTATTTTCAAAAAAGTGACACATTAGTAAAGAAAAAAGAATGTTTCGAAGTCTATACATTTGTACCTTTACTAAAGTAAAATGTTGAATACAGGCCTCTTACTTAAACTTTACAATGTATTATTCTTTTATCCAGACCACCACTGCCCTCACTCAGCACTGACTGAGAGTATTGATCAATCACTGTGCACTTGTGTAATGTTGTCCCCCCTGTGTCATGTACTGTATTAGCCCGAATTTAGTACGACTCTGATTATAAGACGACCCCTATTTTTCAATTATCATTTTGGGAAAAAATATGTTGAAGACAAAATATTATATTAAGTTATTTTTAAAGAAAAACGTTATTATTGTAAAATTATTATAGAAAAGCTTATACAGAGATAACATTCTGCTGTATTGTATTGCATTAACCATCAAAGTCAACTTCTATTCAAAAACAACATTCACAATTCAGACTGTGAAAAGCACAATAACAAACATTACATTTCCCATCAAGCTTTGCGGCCCGTTTCATCATTCAGATGCGACGGTCCATTGTAAACAGGAACCATTGCAGCCAGCGTTATAGCCTAGGCTATTCAGTTGCTGTTGGGATTAAACTTCCATGCTAAAGATCACATGTGCGCCCGTCATCCACGCCGATGTTCGCGAGAACAACGCACACGCACGCGGCCCGGTAAGAGAGTATTCCTACCGTAGGAGACTTGGTTACATAAATTAGAAGGCGCGGCTTGTGATTGGCTGGAGCGGAGGTCTGGAGCGCTCGGCTGTGGTCACTTGGACTGCGCGAGGTGCACCAAAACCCAATTATCATTGCGTTTATCGTGCGCTTGCCCAGGCCTTATGGCCTGGGCATAAATAGAACGATTGCATTCACCACGGCTTCTTAACTCGCGCGGCGCTCCGCCGGCCACGCGGGCGCACGGCCCTGGCCCGCTGGCCTTCGCGCCGCTTGCAATGTCGTGGACGCTGGCGTAGAAAAGAAGCGCTCCTTCAAAGGAAGTCTCCTACGTTTGGAATAATAGCGCCCGGTAAGTCCAATACCAAAGCCATCCGACTTTGCCAAACGGGAGGTGAAATGAGCCGAGGTCCAAAGTTCGCTGCGCATCAATCATGTAGTGTACGGTAATTACTGCAGGAGCTCGCTACAGTCTGTGGGCACGGTCACACAGTCGACGCTTCGGCTCGTAACTCCCGTCCACTCCCATGTTAAGGGAAAAAAAGGACATGACGTATTGCGCGCCGCCGGGGACGCGTTCGAGGCGTTTCCCGTCGGCCGTTTCCGGCCAGGCGCTGGGGGTTCATGGTTCAGCACTGCTGTACTATCACCCGGCAGTGATGCTCACTATCCAATGGGACAGAACGTCCTGTTGAGCTGGTTTTTACCTTGTAGTTTTCTTTCATCACCGAGCTCTCCAAATACAGAGGGAATGTATGGAAAATAACTCAAAACAAACGGCCAGACACATGCATGAGTGTTTCAATAAATGTAAACCTCCTTATTGTTGTTGAATTGCCAGACCAATTTCCACTCTTTCTCCCCACTGAATAGCTTATGTGAGCATATTAGGAAGAACAGCAGAATGATATTACTATCCAAAATATATATTTGTATTAACTCTCCAGTTACACATAATCACACACAAACGTGGGCTACAAAAAACAAAAAAAACAAAACATCTATTTTATTGTCATAAATAAAACCATATGGATCTGTCATTAATAATTAATGATGTAATTCACATATAGCCTAATAAACCCTCTATTCTCAGTAAAAACGGACCTACATTTCTTTGACTGCTTTATTTATATAAATCTTTACAAAAAATAGACAATCTACAAGCTCACAACGCAACGCAGAGCGACACGTTGTGAGCTTGTAGATTGGCTATTTTTGCTTATTCTCCCCCAGAATATGCATATGTAGTGGGTTGGGTTTCTTTAGTCATGTGACGGCCCCTAATGAGCCCAATTCAGCACAGCTGAGACACCTGCTATATAAAAGGGAGCCACACCCAGCCATGAGAGTAGCTGGCTGGCTTGTTTTGGTTGCCTGGTGGTGTATTGGGTCGGGTGCTAGAGAGACTCATTGAAGGTATGCACTGCCTCACCTGTATTGATAAATGTGAATTCTGAGGAGAAATCTGAAATGTTCTTTAAATGTTGCAGGCATGTGACAGTGGGAATCCCTCCTTGGGATAAGTGGTGTTTCCCCCCATCTGTAAACGGGCCAAAGCCTCATATGCGGCTTCGCATGTGGCGCTGCTGTTTAGCCCCTGATGGCTCGTGGCCTTTGTCATGGACCGGGTGTAACGACAGCATGGCCTCTCATTCATTGCCTATAGGGTGGCTCTCTCTGAGGTAAAGGGCTGCCTGCATTGTAATTGTATTTTTGTTTTAATTTGTATTGATCATTGTTTAATTATGTAACGTTCTTGTTTTAATAGGAGCTCGGTGCCCCTGCTGTTTTTGTCCTCCTTAGTTTTGTTATCTTATTTTGGTTTTGTTTAGGTTTATTTTGTTTATTGCTTTGTGCGAACCAGCTCGTAGCGAATATAAACTCTGAAGTATAGCCTATTTGTCTCAGGCTGTGCTAGTAGTACTGGTGGGCCATACTTGTAGCCGCAACAGGTGGTTGGTCACGGGTGGTAGGCAGCATTGGGGCTTTTAGTGCATGATAAGCCTAATGCTGCATGCTTATTCCCATTTTATTGTGTCTAACATACTTTTGTGTCTTTGCAGTGAATTCAGTGTGCGCTTTTGGTGGCGGTGACTCTGACCTCTTTCCCCTCACTCCCTGCCTTCCTCCTGTGTGCGGCACATGTTTGGCACCCCGGCTACTGGAACTATAGGCTATAGAGTGGTATTGTAATCTTAACCCTTGACAGTGATATAGTTTGTAGTACGTTTTAAATAGTATCTTGTAATTGATAATACTTCATGACCTGCTCTTATTGGAAGCCTTATAGTAGAATTTCATTTTGCCTTGAGTTATAAATAAAACAAGTGTTCTTCTTAAACTGGAAATGCACGTCTCTGCTCATATTCCTTACTAAACCTGTGATTGGGTATTCAATGTATATTGTGTCATATGTCTACTCTATAAGATATTCTCTGGGTGAAATTCCCAGAGTGGCGTTGTCTGGCTTCCTGTTTCCGGGCCTAAGTGCCCTGGTCACACATAGCTGGGGTTCATATTTGGTTTGATTGATTGAAGAATGTATTAGAAGGTTGCATAGGAAACAGTACAGTTCATGACAGTACAAATCACTGGTACAAGGCCAACTAAAAGGATACCATTGTAAGCTTTTAGGCTAATTTACACAGGAGCCACTTGTTGCGACCGAAGGTCGCATATACTCTGAAGAACCGTGTCGCTTGAGTGACCTTCCTTCCGTATCCGCTGTGATGTCAGTGTGATGTCAGCGAGTTGTGACATCACTTCCTGTACAGGGCGGCTACACAAAATGTGCATAACACTATATATGGAGATAGTCCAGTCCATCATGTCATATGGGACTACCGTCATAGAAAGTAGCCATTGTTAGGCCGGAGTCAATGCCTGTCTGTCTGACTGTCTGTAGGAAGTGATGTCACATGACATACTTTTTATATATATATGTAAATATGGGGGCGTCTGTGTTAAGAACGTTTCGTTGTCAAGCTCAACGTTGGGCATTTGGACTTATACATGGAGAAATGGAGCGAAATTTGTTTGGCCTAAACATGGAGATGTGGAGAACACTATATATGGAGAAAGTCCATTCCATCATGTCATATGGGACTACCGTCATAGACAGTATAGCCATTGTTAGGCCAACTCAATGGACTGAGTCAAGCTGAACGTTGGGCATTTGGACCTATACATGGAGAAATGGAGCGAATCTGTTTGGCCTAAACATGGAGATGTCATATGGAACTACCGTCATAGACAGTAGCCATTGTTAGGTCGGAGTCAATGGCTGACTGTCTGTACAGGAAGTGATGTCACATGACATACTTTTTATGCCCATATATGAGTCCTTCTGTACCACATCTCCATGTTTAGGCAAACTCCACACAGAAAGGCCCTATCGCCAACCCAACCTAGGGTGTGAGCGATAGGGCCTTTCTGTGTGGAGTTTGCATGTTCTCCCCGTGTCTCCTAGGGTTGATACCCTCACAAAAACATGAACAAACTCCCCCCAGAATGACAACAACTAGAATCGTCAGAGAAACGCTGTGGTTGGCCAGATGGTCAAGAATTGGCGCGACCTCGCCCTCTAGGGCGAGGTTGCATGTCACCCTGAGGTCGCATTCCACCCTCAGGTGTCTTACTAGTACTTGTACTCATATAACATTGAAAGAGACGAAAATAACAGAATTGTCAGTAACAAAAGGGGACATAAAAAAGCAGTCACAAAAATAAAATAACAGGGGAAAAATAAATAATAGTAATAATACATTGAAATAGGAGACATTTACAAAGGAAAAAGGGTCTATATTTTCAGGTTGTGCACTAATGTTTATATTTGCTGGATAGGCCTACTGTGGAATTCATATTATTATTGTTATTGCACATGCATGTTTATGGGCATTGATATAAGTGCTCATCTGAGTCATCACTTATCCACATTCCTGCTACCTGGCCGATCGATTTTCACACCTCACTCCCATAGAAATGCAAATGTCGGCACCCCATTGAATAGAGAAAAAAAATCAACGCCCATGATTATTGTTCTCATGTTGAGTACTGTAGGGTGGGCTATATATTCCTTGATCGGTCCTTCTGCAAATCGCGCTAGTTAAAAGAACTACACGTCCTTCTGACCAGCGCCATGTTGACTCCCCCATAATGCAGCTCGGGGTTCACAGGAACAGCCGAGGATGATAGGATATGGAATTACACCAGGCGCGAGTACGAGATCTCAACGAGCCGAAGCGTCCAATGTTTGACCGTAGCCTCTGGCTGTGAGCGGCTGTGAGAGAGCAGGGAAAGGTCCTGAAAGATACATAAGGTATCTCCCCGGTGAAAAGTATAATCCCCAATTATAGGACGACTCCCTATTTTGAGGATATGTTTATTAGAATAAAATATCGTCCTATATTCGGGCCAATACGGTATTTCTGTTATGTATTTGTCACTGATGTTTTGTGTGTGGCTGTAGCAGGGGTGAAAGCCCAAGACAAATTTCCCTTGTGGACAAATAAAGTTTACCTTGACCTTGACCCTCATGCAGTAGCCTGGTTCCCGCCCATAGACCCGCCCACTCAGAGTCAGTCTGAAATCAGGCTACCCATGCAGGCTATAAGACTTATAAACTTTTAATAAAAAGTGGTCCATTTTAATCTGTAAAACAGTAAAATTGAAGAAAAACCCGCACACTCTGCTCCAAATGACTGAATTTTATTGACAACGTTTCGAGCACTAGCTCTTCATCTGGTCAAACTCGAGATGTGTGCCACCAGCCTGCTTTTGTAGAGACACCCATAGGTCACGTTGTTAGCACCACCCCCTGCTAACAACGTGACCCCCCCCCCCTTCTTCCTCTCTCTCTCTCTCTCTCTCTTTCTTTTCTTTCTTTCTTACGGGGTACGGCTCTGCTAATTCAACTGTGTCAGGCACGGGGGAGCTGGCAAACGAGATTAACCTTTTTTTCAACCGGTTTGACGGAGCTCCTGTTAGTGTTCGACAAGCTGCTGCTGGGCCTTCAGCTGCACCTTCCCCTGCACCTTCATCTCCGCTGACTCTCACCACCAAGCAAGTGAGGCGCCAACTCGCACAAATCAACACCAGGAAAGCTGCGGGACCTGATAACATCAACCCTAAGGTGCTTAAGGTTGCTGCAGAGCAGCTCGCTGTCCCCCTCACGTATCTCTTCAATCTCTCCCTGAGGACGGGGA
The DNA here is from genome assembly GCF_963921795.1 of Nannobrachium achirus. Taxonomy (NCBI): domain Eukaryota; kingdom Metazoa; phylum Chordata; class Actinopteri; order Myctophiformes; family Myctophidae; genus Nannobrachium; species Nannobrachium achirus. The sequence continues at coordinate 47,663,247 of NC_137822.1, read as the reverse complement.
GGGTACCACAACTTTGGAAGTCCTCCTGCATTGTCCCGGTGCCTAAGAAGACCCGTCCCTCGGTCCTCAATGATTACAGACCAGTTGCCCTGACATCACAAGTCATGAAGGCCTTTGAACGGCTGGTACTGAACCAATTGAGACCGGCGGTCAGTGAACACCTGGACCCCCTTCAGTTTGCCTACCAGGCTGACATTGGGGTTGACGACGCCATCACCTACATGCTCCACAAGGCATTCACCCACTTGGAAGATCTGGGCTGCACGGTCAGAATCATGTTTTTTGACTTCTCCAGTGCTTTCAACACTATCCAACCTCCTCTGCTGGCAGAGAAGCTTGCGCTGATGGGGGTGGACAAGGGCTTGGTGGCATGGATCACAGACTACCTTTCAGGCAGACCACAGTACTTGAGGCTGCAGAGTTGTCGGTCTGATGTGCTGGTGAGCAATACGGGTGCCCCCCAGGGCACTGTGCTCTCACCTTTCCTGTTCACTCTCTATACATCGGACTTCCGCTTCAACTCCAAGACCTGTCACCTGCAGAAGTTCTCAGACGACACTGTGGTGGTCAGCCAGATCTCGGGTGACAACACGGCTGAGCACGATGGGGTGGTTAAGGACTTTGTGCAGTGGAGTGAGGCCAACCACCTCAGGCTCAACGCGAGCAAGACCAAGGAGATGGTGGTGGACTTCCGCACTTCCAAGAGAGTCCCCCCGGTGCCAAGCACCATTAATGGAGAGGTGGTGGAGTTTGTGGACAACTACAAATTCCTAGGAGTGCACCTGAACAGTTCACTGGACTGGTCGAACAACGCAGAGGCGATTCACAGCAAGGGGAAAAGCAGGTTGTTCTTCCTGAGAAGACTGAGATCGTTTGGTGTGTGCAATAGGATGCTACAGATGTTCTACCAGTCTGTCATGGCAAGTGTCCTCTTTTTTGGAATAACCTGCTGGGGTGGCAACAACAGAGCGGGCGACACCTTTAACCTAAATAGACTGGTGAGGAAAGCGGGCTCTGTTGTTGGGTCCTCTCTGCAGGGGGTGGAGGAAGTTGCCAAGGTGCGAACGGCTAGGAAGTTGGACTCCATCTTGAACAACTCCTCCCACCCCCTCCATCTTGAGATCTTCAGTTACTGGAGTAAGAGAGGAAATGACCGTTTTGTCTACCCAGGGCGGAGATGCGAGAGACTAGGAAAGTCTTTTGTACCGGCTGCTCTCAAGCTGTACAACGAGACACACAACGGTCGATTGACAAGGACTACCTTCCTAACGTAGAACGATGGTAGCCTTTTTTTTCCTTACTGGAACTATATCTGCACTGACTTTGACCTCTAAGGACCTTCCAGGGAGGGTGTTTTTTTTGTGCGTCTTGCCGCATCACCCTTTCTTGTTTATTTTTATTTTTTTTTGCTAGTTGTTTTTATCGCTCTGACCTTTGGACACTGCACTATTAGGTTGTGTTAGTAGTTTTCTTTTAGTATTTCTGCTTGTGTTTGACATGATGTAGAGATACTTGTTGCACTAACTAGCATTGACTGTATGGTCACTTTGATTTGGGCACTGTATTATTTTTTGATAGTCGTGCTTTAAGACACTTTATGTATATATATTATTCGTTCCCTTTCCTGTTGTACCTTGCTCTTACTGTACTTACTGTACTCTGTACTCTGTTCTTGTTTTTTCTTTTTATCTTTTTCATACTTCTCTGTAACTTTGTAAATAACCTTATACTGCTGTGCTGCCTCTGGGCAACAAATTTTCCCCCTTGGGATAATAAAGGTATCTATCTTCTTTCTTTCTTTCTTTCTTTCTTTCTTTCTTTCTTTCTTTCTCTCTCTCTCTCTCTCTCTCTCTCTCTCTCTCTCTCTCTCTCTCTCTCTCTCTCTCTCTCTCTCTCTCTCTCTCTCTCTCTCTCTCTTTTCTTAGGGCCCGGGCACTGCATAGTGCAAAGCCCTATTGTAACCGTAAAGATTATTTCCCCGAAAGTAAGTGTTTTTGAGGCGCCAAACGTACTACAAAAGTTGCGCAACTTTGCACACACATCACAGGTAGCGAAACATTTTGTATTTTAACATATGCAATAAGGGGCGTGGCCTAATCGCTCAATAGCGCCCCCTACACAATTTCAGCCGCACATCCTCACTATACGGTTTCACCTACATGTACAAAAATCAGTGCACACCTGTATCATGTCAGGACTGGTCTCTTGGCGCCATGTCCGAAACCAAACAATACAGACCCTGCCATATAGGCTATACAAATACATGACCAATATAGGTGGCTGTAGTGCGCCCTGCAAACACTGAAAAAATAAAGATGTATTTAGATGTATTTCCTTTTGCCTTTACATCTCATTTAATTTGTGCGTTTCCTCCAGAGAGATTACAGCCTTACATTTCGTCTATTTGAAAATTGCCGATCTACAGTACGAGCTCACAATGCATCTCGATGTGACGCTTCTCAGTAGTTTGTCTTTCAGTTTTGTCTTTAAAAAAAAAAGTTTTATTTATTCATTTATTTGTGCCTACGCCCCCCATGACGGTCCCTAGGCACAGTGCCTAGGGCCTGTCATGGGGGGGGGGGGGGGGGGGCAAAGTTTTATTGTAAATCATCCATGTTCTCACACTCATGGCCTGTGCAGAAAAACGGCCTTGAGTGTGAGGACATGGATGATTTACAATAAAACTGTTGTTCAAATACATGGTGGATGGAAGACTTTATAATCCAGGATGTTTAGATGTTAAGTGCAGCAACAATATCAGGTGATGTCATCACTTCTCCATTCTGTCTGCTATAAAACAATAAAGACTTTCTGATTATTGAGCTGAAAGGTGTGTGAACCTCTGCTGTACACAATCTGAATGCAGGATAAATGTACTTCTCCTTTAAGAACCTCTGCTGTAAACAATCTGACTGCAGGATAAATGTACTTCTCCTTTAAGAACCTCTGCTGTATACAATCTGAATGCAGGATAAATGTACTTCTCCTTTAAGAACCTCTGCTGTATACAATCTGAATGCAGGATAAATGTACTTCTCCTTTAAGAACCTCTGCTGTATACAATCTGAATGCAGGATAAATGTACTTCTCCTTTAAGAACCTCTGCTGTAAACAATCTGAATGCAGGATAAATGTACTTCTCCTTTAAGAACCTCTGCTGTATACAATCTGAATGCAGGATAAATGTACTTCTCCTTTAAGAACCTCTGCTGTTTACAATCTGAATGCAGGATAAATGTACTTCTCCTTTAAGAACCTCTGCTGTAAACAATCTGAATGCAGGATAAATGTACTTCTCCTTTAAGAACCTCTGCTGTATACAATCTGAATGCAGGATAAATGTACTTCTCCTTTAAGAACCTCTGCTGTATACAATCTGAATGCAGGATAAATGTACTTCTCCTTTAAGAACCTCTGCTGTTTACAATCTGAATGCAGGATAAATGTACTTCTCCTTTAAGAACCTCTGCTGTTTACAATCTGAATGCAGGATAAATGTACTTCTCCTTTAAGAACCTCTGCTGTATACAATCTGAATGCAGGATAAATGTACTTCTCCTTTAAGAACCTCTGCTGTATACAATCTGAATGCAGGATAAATGTACTTCTCCTTTAAGAACCTCTGCTGTAAACAATCTGAATGCAGGATAAATGTACTTCTCCTTTAAGAACCTCTGCTGTATACAATCTGAATGCAGGATAAATGTACTTCTCCTTTAAGAACCTCTGCTGTATACAATCTGAATGCAGGATAAATGTACTTCTCCTTTAAGAACCTCTGCTGTATACAATCTGAATGCAGGATAAATGTACTTCTCCTTTAAGAACCTCTGCTGTATACAATCTGAATGCAGGATAAATGTACTTCTCCTTTAAGAACCTCTGCTGTATACAATCTGAATGCAGGATAAATGTACTTCTCCTTTAAGAACCTCTGCTGTATACAATCTGAATGCAGGATAAATGTACTTCTCCTTTAAGAACCTCTGCTGTATACAATCTGAATGCAGGATAAATGTACTTCTCCTTTAAGAACCTCTGCTGTATACAATCTGAATGCAGGATAAATGTACTTCTCCTTTAAGAACCTCTGCTGTTTACAATCTGAATGCAGGATAAATGTACTTCTCCTTTAAGAGCAGTGTTTATTATCAGCCTCTCTCCAGCTCTCTGATATAAAACCATAAAGACTGGACTTTATTCCACAATCCTTCCTTCCAGCAGCTTAATGATTACACAATGTTCTTCATTTACAGGAATCACTTGTCAGTCGTACATGTTGACACTGGAGGACGGAGCTTATAGAGTCTGGACTTGTTTCTTCAAAGACAAACTCTGGAGACTCTAATAAGGTAAGACTGATCTGACTGTACTATTATGTTCTATTAGTTGTAATCAAGAGTATTAAGTTGTATTATAGCCTATACATCACTTTACTGTAGTAATTAACCTTGGGAGGAGGAGTTGGTTAAATATGTTGCTGCACACAAAAGGTGTACAATGGACAACAACGTGTGTGTGTGTGTGTGTGTGTGTGTGTGTGTGTGTGTGTGTGTGTGTGTGTGTGTGTGTGTGTGTGTGTGTGTGTGTGTGTGTGTGTGTGTGTGTGTGTGTGTGTGTGTGTGTGTGTGTGTGTGTGTGTGTGTGTATCTTCTTTGACTAATATGACACAAACTCAAAACAATGTCAGTGTTAGTTTTCATGTATTCTCTCTCATGATTCACACCCTTATCAGTCTGCGGTGAAGAGCCTATCACCGCAAATTTTAGGTGATCCACTTAAAGTGAGAAAACAAGTGGAGGCCATCATAGTCAATCACGGTGAAGTCCTATCACTGTGACTGACTGGTCTAGATCGACCAATCAGTGAACGGGGTGATGGGTCGATCTGTCTGATAGTAAAAACAGGGAGAGTCGGGGTTCGTGGTGGATAGCTCTTCACCGCTCTTCCCCAGCCCTGTCTACTACAGGAGGCCAGAACGCAGCCTCCCCTCCTGCAACGTGAAACAGCTAGCTCCCCACTCACTGTCTGTCTTCACCGTCGGCAGGACTATCACCAGCGAACGGCCCCTCCTGTGCCCCAGAGTGCCGTGCCGCGAGACGTGTGCTCCGATCCTGTCCCAAAGTCTCAATGACTGTTTTAACATGTCGGCGTCTTCTTCCGCCCTCACCCACACGTGAAATCAATAGTCAATCACCAGCGTCGCCGCTCTCCTAACACAGCTGCATTCCTAGCGTCAATCACTGCGTCAGTGTGTCAGTGTGTGAGAGTGTTCATCAATATTCATCACGCTACTATGATAGGGGCTTTAGTGTTTAAACTGCTCACAGAACACACACCTGCACCAAAGCTCGTGCGTTTGCACGATGGTACGTGCTTAAAAAGAACAGATCGATAAGATAATCATTCCTAACATCACCATGTGTTGACAGCTTGTAGATCTGTTCTTTTTGTGCATGTGACAACCTCCTTCTATGGTGCTTGCATGGGCTGCTCTACGCAGCTGGACGCGCACACATGCACGCACGCGCACACTCGCACGCGCGCGACCCTGCATAAACTGCCACACACACACATACGCCTCAGACAATAAAACACAGCTGACACACACACACACACACACACACACACACACACACACACACACACACACACACACCTCATAAATGTATAAATTGGACTCTCGTAAGATCTTGAACCAGATTATGCTGCTACACAATAGAAAACTTTGTCAGATTGCGTGAGATATTTTTTATATGACATTCACTACAATTTGCAATTTTATTAAAAGCAAAAAGATTAATTGCGACCGTCGCAGTTAACTATAAAAACCGGCACATCTTGTCTGTGTATCCGGCTATCCACGTATCTCTATAGGTCACGCCTGACACTGTGCTTCCCCTGACACATCACTGTGACATCACAACTTCTCCTTTAAGAACCTCTGCTGTAAACAATCTGAATGCAGGATAAATGTACTTCTCCTTTAAGAACCTCTGCTGTATACAATCTGAATGCAGGATAAATGTACTTCTCCTTTAAGAACCTCTGCTGTATACAATCTGAATGCAGGATAAATGTACTTCTCCTTTAAGAACCTCTGCTGTATACAATCTGAATGCAGGATAAATGTACTTCTCCTTTAAGAACCTCTGCTGTAAACAATCTGAATGCAGGATAAATGTACTTCTCCTTTAAGAACCTCTGCTGTATACAATCTGAATGCAGGATAAATGTACTTCTCCTTTAAGAACCTCTGCTGTATACAATCTGAATGCAGGATAAATGTACTTCTCCTTTAAGAACCTCTGCTGTTTACAATCTGAATGCAGGATAAATGTACTTCTCCTTTAAGAACCTCTGCTGTATACAATCTGAATGCAGGATAAATGTACTTCTCCTTTAAGAACCTCTGCTGTATACAATCTGAATGCAGGATAAATGTACTTCTCATTTAAGAACCTCTGCTGTTTACAATCTGAATGCAGGATAAATGTACTTCTCCTTTAAGAACCTCTGCTGTTTACAATCTGAATGCAGGATAAATGTACTTCTCCTTTAAGAACCTCTGCTGTATACAATCTGAATGCAGGATAAATGTACTTCTCCTTTAAGAACCTCTGCTGTATACAATCTGAATGCAGGATAAATGTACTTCTCCTTTAAGAACCTCTGCTGTATACAATCTGAATGCAGGATAAATGTACTTCTCCTTTAAGAACCTCTGCTGTATACAATCTGAATGCAGGATAAATGTACTTCTCCTTTAAGAACCTCTGCTGTATACAATCTGAATGCAGGATAAATGTACTTCTCCTTTAAGAACCTCTGCTGTAAACAATCTGAATGCAGGATAAATGTACTTCTCCTTTAAGAACCTCTGCTGTATACAATCTGAATGCAGGATAAATGTACTTCTCCTTTAAGAACCTCTGCTGTATACAATCTGAATGCAGGATAAATGTACTTCTCCTTTAAGAACCTCTGCTGTTTACAATCTGAATGCAGGATAAATGTACTTCTCCTTTAAGAACCTCTGCTGTATACAATCTGAATGCAGGATAAATGTACTTCTCCTTTAAGAACCTCTGCTGTAAACAATCTGAATGCAGGATAAATGTACTTCTCCTTTAAGAACCTCTGCTGTATACAATCTGAATGCAGGATAAATGTACTTCTCCTTTAAGAACCTCTGCTGTTTACAATCTGAATGCAGGATAAATGTACTTCTCCTTTAAGAACCTCTGCTGTAAACAATCTGAATGCAGGATAAATGTACTTCTCCTTTAAGAACCTCTGCTGTATACAATCTGAATGCAGGATAAATGTACTTCTCCTTTAAGAACCTCTGCTGTATACAATCTGAATGCAGGATAAATGTACTTCTCCTTTAAGAACCTCTGCTGTTTACAATCTGAATGCAGGATAAATGTACTTCTCCTTTAAGAACCTCTGCTGTTTACAATCTGAATGCAGGATAAATGTACTTCTCCTTTAAGAACCTCTGCTGTATACAATCTGAATGCAGGATAAATGTACTTCTCCTTTAAGAACCTCTGCTGTATACAATCTGAATGCAGGATAAATGTACTTCTCCTTTAAGAACCTCTGCTGTAAACAATCTGAATGCAGGATAAATGTACTTCTCCTTTAAGAACCTCTGCTGTATACAATCTGAATGCAGGATAAATGTACTTCTCCTTTAAGAACCTCTGCTGTATACAATCTGAATGCAGGATAAATGTACTTCTCCTTTAAGAACCTCTGCTGTATACAATCTGAATGCAGGATAAATGTACTTCTCCTTTAAGAACCTCTGCTGTATACAATCTGAATGCAGGATAAATGTACTTCTCCTTTAAGAACCTCTGCTGTATACAATCTGAATGCAGGATAAATGTACTTCTCCTTTAAGAACCTCTGCTGTATACAATCTGAATGCAGGATAAATGTACTTCTCCTTTAAGAACCTCTGCTGTATACAATCTGAATGCAGGATAAATGTACTTCTCCTTTAAGAACCTCTGCTGTTTACAATCTGAATGCAGGATAAATGTACTTCTCCTTTAAGAACCTCTGCTGTATACAATCTGAATGCAGGATAAATGTACTTCTCCTTTAAGAACCTCTGCTGTATACAATCTGAATGCAGGATAAATGTACTTCTCATTTAAGAACCTCTGCTGTTTACAATCTGAATGCAGGATAAATGTACTTCTCCTTTAAGAACCTCTGCTGTTTACAATCTGAATGCAGGATAAATGTACTTCTCCTTTAAGAACCTCTGCTGTATACAATCTGAATGCAGGATAAATGTACTTCTCCTTTAAGAACCTCTGCTGTATACAATCTGAATGCAGGATAAATGTACTTCTCCTTTAAGAACCTCTGCTGTATACAATCTGAATGCAGGATAAATGTACTTCTCCTTTAAGAACCTCTGCTGTATACAATCTGAATGCAGGATAAATGTACTTCTCCTTTAAGAACCTCTGCTGTATACAATCTGAATGCAGGATAAATGTACTTCTCCTTTAAGAACCTCTGCTGTAAACAATCTGAATGCAGGATAAATGTACTTCTCCTTTAAGAACCTCTGCTGTATACAATCTGAATGCAGGATAAATGTACTTCTCCTTTAAGAACCTCTGCTGTAAACAATCTGAATGCAGGATAAATGTACTTCTCCTTTAAGAACCTCTGCTGTATACAATCTGAATGCAGGATAAATGTACTTCTCCTTTAAGAACCTCTGCTGTATACAATCTGAATGCAGGATAAATGTACTTCTCCTTTAAGAACCTCTGCTGTTTACAATCTGAATGCAGGATAAATGTACTTCTCCTTTAAGAACCTCTGCTGTATACAATCTGAATGCAGGATAAATGTACTTCTCCTTTAAGAACCTCTGCTGTATACAATCTGAATGCAGGATAAATGTACTTCTCCTTTAAGAACCTCTGCTGTAAACAATCTGAATGCAGGATAAATGTACTTCTCCTTTAAGAACCTCTGCTGTATACAATCTGAATGCAGGATAAATGTACTTCTCCTTTAAGAACCTCTGCTGTATACAATCTGAATGCAGGATAAATGTACTTCTCCTTTAAGAACCTCTGCTGTATACAATCTGAATGCAGGATAAATGTACTTCTCCTTTAAGAACCTCTGCTGTATACAATCTGAATGCAGGATAAATGTACTTCTCCTTTAAGAACCTCTGCTGTATACAATCTGAATGCAGGATAAATGTACTTCTCCTTTAAGAACCTCTGCTGTATACAATCTGAATGCAGGATAAATGTACTTCTCCTTTAAGAACCTCTGCTGTATACAATCTGAATGCAGGATAAATGTACTTCTCCTTTAAGAACCTCTGCTGTATACAATCTGAATGCAGGATAAATGTACTTCTCCTTTAAGAACCTCTGCTGTTTACAATCTGAATGCAGGATAAATGTACTTCTCCTTTAAGAGCAGTGTTTATTATCAGCCTCTCTCCAGCTCTCTGATATAAAACCATAAAGACTGGACTTTATTCCACAATCCTTCCTTCCAGCAGCTTAATGATTACACAATGTTCTTCATTTACAGGAATCACTTGTCAGTCGTACATGTTGACACTGGAGGACGGAGCTTATAGAGTCTGGACTTGTTTCTTCAAAGACAAACTCTGGAGACTCTAATAAGGTAAGACTGATCTGACTGTACTATTATGTTCTATTAGTTGTAATCAAGAGTATTAAGTTGTATTATAGCCTATACATCACTTTACTGTAGTAATTAACCTTGGGAGGAGGAGTTGGTTAAATATGTTGCTGCACACAAAAGGTGTACAATGGACAACAACGTGTGTGTGTGTGTGTGTGTGTGTGTGTGTGTGTGTGTGTGTGTGTGTGTGTGTGTGTGTGTGTGTGTGTGTGTGTGTGTGTGTGTGTGTGTGTGTGTGTGTGTGTGTGTGTGTGTGTGTGTGTGTGTGTGTGTGTGTGTGTGTGTGTGTGTTTGTGTGTATCTTCTTTGACTAATATGACACAAACTCAAAACAATGTCAGTGTTAGTTTTCATGTATTCTCTCTCATGATTCACACCCTTATCAGTCTGCGGTGAAGAGCCTATCACCGCAAATTTTAGGTGATCCACTTAAAGTGAGAAAACAAGTGGAGGCCATCATAGTCAATCACGGTGAAGTCCTATCACTGTGACTGACTGGTCTAGATCGACCAATCAGTGAACGGGGTGATGGGTCGATCTGTCTGATAGTAAAAACAGGGAGAGTCGGGGTTCGTGGTGGATAGCTCTTCACCGCTCTTCCCCAGCCCTGTCTACTACAGGAGGCCAGAACGCAGCCTCCCCTCCTGCAACGTGAAACAGCTAGCTCCCCACTCACTGTCTGTCTTCACCGTCGGCAGGACTATCACCAGCGAACGGCCCCTCCTGTGCCCCAGAGTGCCGTGCCGCGAGACGTGTGCTCCGATCCTGTCCCAAAGTCTCAATGACTGTTTTAACATGTCGGCGTCTTCTTCCGCCCTCACCCACACGTGAAATCAATAGTCAATCACCAGCGTCGCCGCTCTCCTAACACAGCTGCATTCCTAGCGTCAATCACTGCGTCAGTGTGTCAGTGTGTGAGAGTGTTCATCAATATTCATCACGCTACTATGATAGGGGCTTTAGTGTTTAAACTGCTCACAGAACACACACCTGCACCAAAGCTCGTGCGTTTGCACGATGGTACGTGCTTAAAAAGAACAGATCGATAAGATAATCATTCCTAACATCACCATGTGTTGACAGCTTGTAGATCTGTTCTTTTTGTGCATGTGACAACCTCCTTCTATGGTGCTTGCATGGGCTGCTCTACGCAGCTGGACGCGCACACATGCACGCACGCGCACACTCGCACGCGCGCGACCCTGCATAAACTGCCACACACACACATACGCCTCAGACAATAAAACACAGCTGACACACACACACACACACACACACACACACACACACACACACACACACACACACCTCATAAATGTATAAATTGGACTCTCGTAAGATCTTGAACCAGATTATGCTGCTACACAATAGAAAACTTTGTCAGATTGCGTGAGATATTTTTTATATGACATTCACTACAATTTGCAATTTTATTAAAAGCAAAAAGATTAATTGCGACCGTCGCAGTTAACTATAAAAACCGGCACATCTTAAAAACCGGCACATCTTGTCTGTGTATCCGGCTATCCACGTATCTCTATAGGTCACGCCTGACACTGTGCTTCCCCTGACACATCACTGTGACATCACAGCTGTGATGTCATAACAGAATGGGTTTGCCGCTCTGACATCACGCTCTGGCTTCACTGTGATATCACACTAACAGAATCCCTTTTATGACCATATATGGAGTTTCCTGACCGATATTAAGCCCATATCTAACAGGACTTCATATGGGAATGCCCATATATGGAGGCCATATAGGCCACATAGCACACTAACAGAATCCACATAGGCCAAGACAGATGGCCAAGACAGCCCATATCTGTGTGTCTGGTTCTACAGACAGGGATCTCACAGCATATCTCCATGGATCTCCGGTACCAGGGGTCTCCATATATGGGTAACTGGTCGGATATACATCATTGGCCAGATGTTGCCCTGAGGCGTCTTACTAGTACAAAACAAATACTAATCTATCCTATATATTGGGTATCTATATCCAGGATCTATATTCACAGCATTGTGCTAACAGTGACATTACAACTAAATGCTGTTAAAATAGCATGTTTAGATCAGCTGTAGCAGTGCTGGTATTTTGTTTGAGCATAATAACGGCAATAATAATATCGTCGTCGTCATCATCACCATTGTAATAATAGATCATTTTGTATATTGTTGTTGTTGTTGTTGCTGTTGCTGGTGTTATTATTAGTATTTAAACAATATTTTCTCTGACAGGAATGGCTTACATCAGGATTGTGTTGTTGGGAGAGAGGAGATTTGGAAAGAGTTCAGCAGGAAACACCATTCTGGGAGGAAGTGGTTTTAAAGCTGGAGGTCAGAGGTCAGGGCAGTGTGAGGTCAGACATGGTGAAGCAGCAGGGAGACGTCTGACAGTGGTGGACTCACCAGGCTGGATGTACAACAGACTACAGGACACTCCAGAGATGGACAAACTGGAGATCCAGAACAGTGTGTGTCTCTGTCCTCCTGGACCACATGCTGCTCTTCTGACGGTTCCTCTTCATGAAGCATTCACCAAAAAACAGAGAGTACCATTAGAGGAACACATGTTACTTCTGCCACAGAGCGTGTGGAGTCACACTATGGTACTGTTCACCTATGGAGACCGTCTGGGAGACAGAAGCATTGAGCAGCTCATTGAGGCTGGAGGAGAACACCTCCGCTGGCTTCTTGACAAATGTGAGAACAGGTTCCATGTCTTCAACAATGAGAAGAGAGATGACACTCAGGTCACACAGCTGCTGGAGAAGATAGACCAGATGGTGGCAGGAAACAGAGGTGGACACTGTGAAGTTGATGGAGATGTTGCAGAGAAGTTGTCAGAGAGGAAGAGGAACATTGAGGAACGTGTCCTGACATTGATGACCAAGACACACAGACAGAGAGCTGCTCTGAAAGCTCTGTTTGAAGGTAATTCTAAAATAAATCTATCTATCTTTGTATCAATG